>NC_090737.1:109753639-109758639 GCF_036898095.1 Palaemon carinicauda | reverse complement strand
AAGGAGTATGGCTTGTGTATCTCGAGTAGATAGGGTTAGGAACGAAGTGGTGAGGGTGAGAACGGTTGTAAGAAATGAGTTAGCGGCTAGAGTGGATATGAATGTGTTGAGGTGGTTTGGCCATGTTGAGAAAATGGAGAATGGCTGTCTGCTAAAGAAGGTGATGAATGCAAGAGTTGATGGGAGAAGTACAAGAGGAAGGCCAAGGTTTGGGTGGACGGATGGTGTGAAGAAAGCTCTAGGTGATAGGAGGATAGATGTGAGAGAGGCAAGAGAGCGTGCTAGAAATAGGAATGAATGGCGAGCGATTGTGACGAAGTTCCGGTACGCCCTGTTGCTTCCTGCGGTGCCTTAGATGACCGCGGAGGTAGCAGCAGTAGGGGATTCAGCATTATGAAGCTTCATCTGTGGTGGATAATGTGGGAGGGTGGGCTGTGGCACCCTAGCAGTACCAGCTGAACTCGGCTGAATCCCTGGTTAGGCTGGAGGAACGTAGAGAGTAGAGGTCCCCTTTTTGTTTTGTTTCTTTGTTGATGTTGGCTTACCCCCCAAAATTGGGGGAAGTGCCTTTGGTATATGTATGATGTTTACGTAATGCAAGAGTGTTTTCCTGTCATCTCCTATATTAATCTTTTGATGTAATATAAATAATGTACATAGTAAGGGATTTTATTTTTTGAAATAATATGCTCGGGTTCTCCGTAATTCTTATAACCATTCACTTCCATTTTATAAAGTATTATTATCAAAAGTCATATATAGAAAATAAAAATTGAGATATATAATGTTCCTAAAATAAAAAAAAGAGAAACATAACATACTTTAACATCTTATTCCATAGTTCCATTAAGCAGATCTTTGCATCATATGTACACAACACTAGAACCTAATGTTATGATTATTTATCATATCTATAATGCTTAAAGATACTGTTAAAATGGTATAAAAAGCCCCCACCCTAAAAGAAAGAAAATAATAAATAAATAAATAACAAAATAAATAAATGGCATAAAAGGACTCGTTCATATCGTTATAATAGACTAAAATTCTATTACATTATCAAAGACCTTACAGTAACTAATCCCCTCCAGATGGATTGGACCAAAAAGCTGTCGTCTTTTGATTTCATATTAGACGCATAAGAAAAGTTTTAATATTCCTGGTATAAATTTCGAATCATGTAAGAGATGTGATTTAAGTGTTCACGAAAAAAAAATAAATAAATAAATAAACTGGGAAGACTTTCACAGGGTCCACCAAAGCTACCTTGTTCTCAATTTTGATATCAGGAAAATTGTTTAAAGGAGTGCATATTTAAATCTCTACGATTTCTGATTACACTTTCTTTTTACTCATGAATATTGTATTTTAAACTAAACCAGTAACTACCCTGTATCAAATAATGGTATAGAGTTTATGATTGCCTATTAAAAGGTACTAAATGTCTGACTATTTTTTAAGACAGTATGCAATTATTTATTAAAGTTTAAGATATATTTTTATAGAAAAAAATGTATCAATATTGAAAAGTATACGTAATTTCATTGTCTACACATATTGCTGGAAGTTACGACCAGTATTTTTTTCCCCAGCGTATTGCAAGGTGAAATATAAGAGTTTGTAATATCTCCGAATCTTATGAGATATAATTAGGTGTTTTATATCATTTTTTTTTTGTCCATATTCAACATCCTGAAACTGGATATAAGGTTAAAACCAGATAGCTGGAAAATCTTCCTACATGCATTTTTCTAGCCGTAGTTTCCAATTGTATAATCAGCAAAAACCGGTGTTTATGTTGTGATAGACATTAACACAGATAAAATGGAACAAAAGTAAGGTTACGCTGAGGAGCATTATCGTCTAAGAAAAAAATGGTGAAAATCTTATTTTTAATTTCCTCAATACAGTGAAAGAGACATTTTTTTTTTTTTAGAAAGTTATAACAAGATATTTAGAGGATATCTATTTTTTTTATTATTAAAACAATATAACATGGCTAAATCACCAATCACATAGTTTAGCAATATATTTCAATATAAAACATATTGACTGAATTAGAAGGTACTGTATTATATTCAATATTACTCGAGTTGTCGGTAAAAATAATCTTAACCAAACTCTCCATTTAACCTATAATAATGTATATGTTAAAAGATAGACAACAGACTCCATATAACGGAATTCTATATTACGGTTGTTTGCTTCAATATATTTGATGTTTTGTGAAAGGAATATTTGTGTTACTTTTACTATGTAAAACCATAAGGAAAAGTGGACTACTATTGCTGGACGTAAACCTGTATACCAAGGGTTGTGTACAAACAGGATATTATTCTCCTTCATATCTCACTATGACAGAAAAAAGAGAAAGAGAGAGACAGACAAGAACTTGTCCATTCCTCAGCTCCCCTTGGGAAACAAGACAGCTCCCCTTTTATTTCTCGCTTTTCCTATTGAAGTTGGCTCTATACAAGTTTTCGTAACTGCTCCTCCTCTATCGTCAACATCTACAAACAACTTTTTTTTTTTCAATGATGTGCAGTTTTAACAGTGGCAGTGGTGGGTGTGTTTTTTGGTCATATTGTGTACTTTTTCAAAAGGTTATCTTGTGATGGGTGAGTGAAAACATAATCATCCTCAAGATAATATATATGTAATAAAAAGAAAAATTATATATATATACTGCAATATTGTAAACACGCAACATACAAACGTTTGCAAAGGAATACAGAACCTTTTGTCAGTAACTGAGAAGGATAATTCTGCTGTCCAGAGGATATAAATACCCCTAAAAGTAAAAAAAAAATATATGTCTTTTCATTAATTAAGAAACCATAGTTAAATGCAAATGTCAATATAGTGTTTATGATCCAAAAAAGATTTGTACTTCATAACTTAAATGCGAACTCGTTAACCCCTTCAGAACCATTACCTTGACTGGGAATCAAATTTCTGTAATTCCTGATTTAATCGAAGATGAACTCAAGCATTCGGCCATAAAAAATCAACCAATATTACATCGGTACATAAAAATGGCTATATTTTGGTGTAGGGTGATATACTTTCATATATTTTCGTACGATGTATAATTTCAGAAATTAAGAATCATATAAACGAATAGTATTGAATTTTTTCTCTGTTTGGGTAAAAAATAACAACAGAGGATTATAAAAAAGGACACTATACCTACTCATACCTATATAATCCAAACAAAAGTATATGTAGATTATGGCAGGGTCCTTAATTGATGAAATCCCCGAATAAAAAAAAAAAAATAATAACATTCATTTTTGGTTCAATCCAGGAAATGTGAAAAAAAGATGCTCATAACCAAGAAAAAACACAAATTATAAACTCATGGCGAAATGATAATGATAACTCTAAATCCTTTTTAACACTGCAAGAAATACAGGGTATTGAATTGAAAAAAAGCAAACGTAAACAATATCATATGTTTTAATTGTACAATGAAAGATGATTATTACTCTCAGACAAAAATCTAAACAAAATAATTTTCAAAACATATGATGACACAACTTTATGAAATAAAATGGGTAGAATTTGCCTTAGTTATTCTATGCTGAATAACTAAGAATAATAGGAAAACTACTCGTCTTGTTCATAAATATCGTTTAAAACACAGTCAACATGCTAAAAGAAAACGGATATCTCCTAGTTGAAAATTATGATTAGCCTTTTAATAAAGTAGCAATGTCAACTATTAATCTCCATTTAGACAATAGACATGAACATTTCTATTTTATTACTTCCAAGAATCATTGGTTTAATTTATCAATAACGTTTTATTAAGACTATTAAACAAATGAATAACGTTCTCTTTACCAGTAATTTTTTCTCAAATCTGGTTAACATTTCGTCACCCTCGTAAACTAACTGCCTAAGTCATTTTCTCCACTTGTTAGGAAATTAAAAAAAATAAATAAAAAAAAACCTTCCCATTTCCTAATTCTTTATATCACTGTCTTGAGCTTCAATTCACAATTCTTAAAAGAAGAATTTGTGAATTATATTTTTTTAATTGAAGCTTGATACAATGATATAAAGAATTAGCAAATGAGTTTTTTTTCCCAATAAGTGAAGAAAATTACTTAGGCAGTTAGTTTATGAGGGTGATGACTTGGAAATATTGGCATTCTTGTTAATCTTAAATACCCTTTGCCTCATACGAGATACTACGAAAACAAATGTAAGAGATGTAAGTACTTGATGAATCAGTCAAGTGGAGGAATTGGCAACAGACTTTTGGAAAAAAATTCTGGATACTCACAGATTGAGGTTTCTTTTGAATAAACCACCTGCTCAAGGTAGCGAGACATTATTTTAGTTATAGAATTACGTGTGTTGGCTTGTATGCAAGTTTCATTAATATTATACTGTAATGACATTTAACATTTTTGGTGGATATAATATGAATACTTTTAATGGGTACCAAAATTTCTTGGTGTGTGCTTTACGATTTCCATATGGGGACTTTTACCGGCAAAATTATTGACAATAGGTACGTTATTATTATTATTATTATTATTATTATTATTATTATTATTATTATTATTATTATTATTATTATTATTATTATTATTATTATTATTATTATTATCCGCATTGATACGTATGATCATATCCAACATTTATTACATAGTAATCAAAATGCAGGGTTTTATTTATTTTATTTTATTCTTTTTTATTTATTTTCTATTTTTGTGAGGGCATTTGCGTAAAGGGACGTGGGATAAGATGTTGATGATATATTTTTGTCACGATATAAATGACAAAGAACAATGAAATCTCTTGTTCATATTTCAAACATAACTTTTTGAGTTCAAAGTGGAAAAAAGGAAAAACATCAGACTAATATAATCTCGAATCACACACTTTTTTGATTCACAGATCAATGAAAAATTATCACTTCAATTATATTTTTGTAGGTGAAATTTTCTACAAAAGTCCTTTTCTAGTTATCTAATTCCCTTTTGCAA
>NC_090737.1:109741139-109743639 GCF_036898095.1 Palaemon carinicauda | reverse complement strand
ACAAGATGAGACATGATTATAATATAATTACCTTTTACTACTACTAATAATACTACTACGAGATTAATATTAAAATAAATTATGAGGATTAAAACCCTTTCCCTTTATGTAATGCAAGAGTGTTTTCCTATCATATCCTATATTAATCTTTCGATGTAATATAAATAATGTACATAGAAAGGGATATCATTTTTAAAAAGAATATGCTCGGGTTTTCCATAATTCTTATAACCTTTCACTTTCATTTTAAAAAGTATTATTGTCAGAAGTCATATATAGAAAATATGAACTGAGATATATAAGGTTCCTAAAATAAAATAGAAACATAACCAACTTTAATATCTTATTCCATAGTTTCATTCAGCAGACCTTTGCATCATATGTACACAGCACTAGAACCTAATGTTATGATTATTTATCATATCTATAATGATTAAAGATACTGTTAAAATGGTATAAAAAGCCCCCACCCTAAAAGAAAAAAAATGATACATCAATAATGAAATAAATAAATGACTTAAAAGGACACGTTCATATCGTTATAATAGACGCAAATTCGATTACATTATGAACCACCTGACAGTAACTAATTCCCTCCAGATGGATTGGACCAAAAAGCTATTGTCTTTTGATTCCATATTAGACGCACAAGAAAAGTTTTATTATTCCTGGTATAAATTTCAAATCAAGTAAGAGATGTGATTTAAGTTTTCACGAAAAAAACCGAGAAGACTCTCACAGGGTCCACCAAAGCTACCTTGTTCTCAATTTTGATATCAGGAACATTGTTTAAAAGAGTGAATATTTAAATGTCTACGATTTCTGATGACGCTTTCCTTATACTCATGAACATTGTATGTTAAACTAAACCAGTAACTACCCTGTATCAAATAATGGTATAGAGTTTATGATTGCCTCATAAAGGGTACTAAATTTTATTTTGACTATTTCTAAGACAGTATGCAATTATTTATTGAAGTTTAAGATATATTTTTATAGAAAAAAAATGTATCAATATTAAACAGTATACGTAATTTCATTGTCTACACATATTGCTGGAAGTTACGACCAGTATTTTTTCCTCCCAGCGTATTGCAATGTGAAATATAAGAGTTTGTAATATATCTGAATCTTATTAGATATAATTAAATGTTTTATATCATTTTTTGTCCAGATTCAACATCCTGAAACTGGATATAAGTTTAAAACCAAATAGCTGGAAAATCTTCCTATATGCATTTTTCTAGCCGTAGTTTCAAATTGTATATTCAGAAAAAAACGGTGTTTATGTTGTGATAGACAATAAAAATGATGAAATGGAACAAAAGTAAGGGTACTCTAAGGAGCATTATCGTCTAAGAAATATTGGTGAAAACCTTATTTTGAATTTCTTCAATACAGTGAAAGAGACAGTTCTATTTTTTTTTTTTTATAAATTTATAACAAGATATTTAGAGGATGATATCTATTTTTTTTTATTATTAAAACAATATAACATGGCTAAATCACCAATCACATAGTTTAGCAATATATTTCAATATAAAACATATTGACTGAATTAGGAGGTACTGTATTATATTCAATATTACTCGAATTGTCGGTAAAAATTATCTTTAGGAATAAACTGGGACTACCAAACTCTCCATTTAACCTATAACAATGTATATGTTAAAAGATAGACAACAGGCCCCATATAACAGAATTCTATATTACGGTTGTTTGCTTCAATATATTTGATATTTTGTGAAAGGAATATTTGTGTTACTTTTACTATGTAAAACCATAGGAAAAGTGGACTACTATTGCTGGACGTAAACCTGTATACCAAGGGTTGTGTATAAACTGGATATTATTCTCCTTCATATCTCACTATGACAGAAAAAAAGAGAAAGAGAGAGACAGACAAGAACTTGTCCATTCCTCAGCTCCCCTTGGGAAACAAGACAGCTCCCCTTTTATTTCTCGCTTTTCCTATTGAAGTTGGCTCTATACAAGTTTTCGTAACTGCTCCTCCTCTATCGTCAACATCTACAAACAACTTTTTTTCCAATGATGTGCGGTTTCAACAGTGGAAGTGGTGGGTGTGTTTTTTGGTCATATTGTGTACTTTTTCAAAAGGTTATCTTGTGATGGCTGAGTGAAAACATAATCATCCTCAAGATAATATATATGTAATAAAAAAAAATTATATATATATATATACTGCAATATTGTAAACACACAACATAAAAACGTTTGCAAAGGAATACAGAACCTTTTGTCAGTAACTGAGAAGGATAATTCTGCTGTCCAAAGGATATAAATACCCCTAAAAGTTAAAAAAAATATATGTCTTTTCATTAATTAAGAAACCATAGTTAAATGCAAATGTCAATATATTGTTTATGATCCAAAAAAAGATTTGTACTTCATAACTTAAATGCAAACTCGTTAACCCCTTTAGAACCATTACCTTGACTGGGAATCAAATTTCTGTAATTCTTGATTTAATCGAAGATAA
>NC_090737.1:109726139-109733639 GCF_036898095.1 Palaemon carinicauda | reverse complement strand
TTTCCGAATTTATTTTCGATAAAACTATACTAGGGTGTTACTGTACCTTCCTGTTCCAGCAGAGTCTGGTTCAAAGAGGGACAGAACAACAGAGTTTTTAGTCTGAGTCCGTGTTGTTTGGCTTGGGGCAGAGTCTCCCTCGCTGACCTAACACTTACAAAGGGAGCTGAGCTCCCTTAGGTCACTGTCGAAGGTTTCTGTAGTTATGATTCCTTCTTGTGTGATCGACCAGACTAAGTCCTGTTGCTGTTCTCGGGGAGGATAAATCTTCCCTTGGGAGTTGCAACGCCTTCCTTGCTTTGGTGCTCTGGAAGCTGGCAGGTATTATACTACTGCGCTGGCCTTTCCCTTAGATCTCCCTTAGGCTAAGACAGAGTTCTTGGCTGCGGGTGATCTGTCACTAAAGCAAGGTTGGCAGGACCCTCTTGTCCCTTCCCCCTCTATCTCCGTAATGGCCTAGCCATTACTGTACTGTACCTTGCCGGCCGGCAGAGCTGGCCGGCAGGGGTATTACTGTACCATATGTCATTCTACTTCTGGACCTAGTATAGGTTGGGATATGGATTGACTAAGCCCATTGCCGGCCGGCAGAGACGCTGGACGGCAAGGGTCTTATGTTTTCGAGTGCTGCCCGGACCTCTCTTGGTCCCTCATCCATGCCTGCCGGCAGAGCCGGACGGCATTGGTCAAGGAAGCCTGAATTAAGTTTCTCCCCTTCCTTATATGCACTCTTTCGGTTGCCGGGCTTGGGGGGTTGTGTACACTCTTATCCCGGCATCCATTCTATTTTCTTCTAGTGCTGTACCTGTCCCGGCAGCCGGCCTATGAGGCCGGCTGCCGGCCTATGAGGCCGGCAGCCGGGCAGGTGTAGTCTTCTGGTTCTTTTGCTGCCGGCTGGCATCGGTCTTGTACCTTTGCCGGCCGGCTTATGTCAGTCCTTGTCTGCCGGTCACCAAGAGTGTGGCCGGCAGCTGGGTACTACCTTGTGTAGTTACTGGCCGGCAATCATTGCCGGCCAACACTGGCTGTTGCTGGCCGGCAGCTGCTGCCGCCGGCACAGGCATTTGAACCAGAGGGCTGCCGCCCTATAGCTGTTAAGTAGTATACTTTAAAGCTAATTGTGGTGTGTGCCGGCCGGCAAAGGCAGGCCGGCACACATCCTCCTATACTGTACTAGTATTCTTCTGTATAGCATATACAGTAAGAAGAAAACTATAGTAAAAGTTTAGGTACAGCACTGTATCTTCTAACACTATTGTGTTTTCTTACAGAGCCCTTTGCTGTTGCCCTCAGACAGGAAGCAGAGTTCTTCCCCGTCTATTATCCAGGATTTTTAAAATCATTGCCTTGGTGTGAGCTCCACCTGTTTCCTATGGAAACCTTGCATTGGTTACTCTAGTAGAGATAAACCATTTTTTATTTTATTATCTGGAAGGCTGCAGCAATGGGTTGTGAGGGAAACACAAGTGTGTTTCTTTCATTTATGAATTGTTATGCTATACTATGCATATCCAGTGATACATAGTTCACTTGATACTCATGGAAATTTCTTCTCTTTACAGGAGGACCCTCCGAAGTGCGGAAATGTTTTCTGCAATGTCCGCAGCAAGAACCTCTGCGGACATGAGTGTTGTAGGAGACACGCAGCATGCGCTGTCTCCAAGGATGATCTCCAGTATTGGGACCCTCAGGTATGTACTGTATGCACTAACCTGATTACTGAGGCTTTTGATTCCCCTAGAACGGCGGAATCAAGGGATATAGCTAGGGAAAAGCTTCGTACTTGGGTAAGGGGCTTCAAGAAGAACACCTCTGGCCCTTATCTTCCAAGTGAGAAGATGAGGGCGTATCTTTTTCCCCAGGCATCAGCTGAGGCAGTGATTCCCCAGCCTCAAGAGGAGATCCTTCAAGATCAAGTCCAGGTGGACGAGGAAGTCGCAGATGCGATGCAAGACATTCAGTTGTGTGACAGGATGTCTGACCTGGACAATCGTTTGGAAGAAGACCTCCTGGCAGAAGGTCAGGATCAAGTTCAAACCCCGGATGTCGTAGAGGATGAGGTCGACGAGGTGTCGGCTACTCCGGTTCAGATGCCGGAGCCTATCCCCTCAACATCGGCTGGCCTCCCAGTAGAACTGGGACAGGCCCTCTCTTCGATTGTTGGAATGATTCAACAAATGCAGAAGGAGAATCAGGAGAAGGCGGCTGCAATGGAACTGCGTATGCAGTCCCTGGCAGAATCACATGGGCCCCGGAAAAGGCTCAATGTGAAAGACCTTCCCATATGCTCAGATGCTAACCCATGGAGGTATGCTGAGCACATGCCGATGACGACTGGAAAGATCGTCATTTCGGATAAGCTGGGTTCAGTTCCCCTAGAGGAGGTAGAATTCTGGCCCAGCAAGGCATCATATCCGGACTGCTATGTCCGGCTAAGAAAAGAACCAGCTTCAAGGGAGGAGACAGAGCCGAAGGAGGTCATTGTTATGGACCACGCTAAGGCTCAAGCCCTACTTTCATCCTCGATGAAAGAGAGGGGCTTCTCGAATTCGAAGGTAGCTGCATTGAGCAAGAAGCTCCCTTCGTTTGTGTCCTCTCCTGATAGAGCCTTCCCCTTTTTACAGAAAGGGTTTACGGCTGTCCTAAAGGCAGTCGAGGCCGGCAAGCCTTGCCCCTCCCTGGAGGAGTGTAAACCCTTGTCGCTGGCTCTACCTATGGACCACAAAGACTGGAAGGATGTCCATCTGACATTCTCAGTGGGAAAGTTGGAGGCTGATATTGCCGGACGGCAATTCGGCGAGGACCTCCCCAAGCTGTCCGAATCTCTTTTACGAAGAGAGTTCGAGACAAAAGAAAGACTGGCTGCCTCAATGTCTCATCAGACTACTCTCGAGACGATGGCAAGTGACCCCAAGGTCCATGAAATGTTCATGGTAGTGGCTAAGTCTCACTTAGCCACAGTGACGAAGGACCTTTATAGCTTCGTCAAGGCAAGGAGAGCTTGCAGGGAGTTCGTGTTCACCGGGGCTTCGGTGAGACACGAGCCAAGGAAGTTAATCTCCTCCAACATTTGGGGGAAAAGACCTTTTCCCTACCGATGTGGTCAAAGAGGTTGTTGATAAGGCCGCCGTGGAGAATAGAAATCTTCTCCAGAAGTGGGGCCTGGCTATCAAAAGAAAATCTTCCCCGGATGAGGGTCCTCAACCAAAGAGGAAGAATATGAAGACTAGGCTACCATCTCGGCCAGCCAAGCCTTATAGACAGCAACAGCAACTGCAATTGCCTTTGCCTCCAGTGCCCCAGATGGTGGCACAAACCCCGACTGCCTTTCAGTGGGTACCCCAGGCGGTGCCAGGTCAGTCAACCACATTCGCCCCAACGTTCGAAGGACAGTCTTCTTCCTTTCGTGCAAAACCTAGAGGAGCAGCCAGAGGCTCGTCTAGGCGCCCCTCAAGGGGAAGGGGATTCAGAGGTGGTCGTGGTCAGGGAGGCAAGACCTCAGGACGGCAGTCCAAGTGAAATGATACCGGTAGGAGGGAGACTGATGAAATTTTGGGATCGCTGGACCCTTCGATCCCTGGGCCCAAAGCCTACTCAAGAATGGACTGGGTTGGAGCTGGTACAGCACTCCACCCCCATGCCTTCGGTTTTTCCAACACTCCACCCCCATTTTGGAGGAGTACGTTCAAGAACTGTCGGAGAAAAATGTGATCCGAAAGGTGAAGTCCATCAAATTCCAAGGGAGGCTGTTTTGTGTTCCCAAGAAAGACTCGGAAAAGCTCAGAGTCATTCTGGACTTGTCACCACTCAACAAGTTCATAGTGAATTGCAAATTCAAGATGCTAACACTGCAACACATAAGGACCTTACTGCCCAAGAGGGCATACTCAGTCTCTATAGACTTGTCAGACGCCTATTGGCACATTCCAATCAGCCGTCGACTCTCCCCCTACCTAGGGTTCAGGCTACAACGGAAACTGTACGCCTTCAGAGCCATGCCATTCGGGCTAAACATAGCCCAAGGATTTTCACGAAGCTTGCGAGCGCAGCTCTCAAACAATTACGCCTAAAGGGAATTCAGGTAGTAGCCTACCTGGACGACTGGCTGGTGTGGGCAGCATCCGAGACCGAATGCTTGCAAGCTTCCAGTCAGGTGATCCAGTTCCTAGAGTACCTAGGCTTCAAGATCAACAAGAAAAAGTCTCGACTTTCTCCATCCCAAAAGTTCCAGTGGCTGGGAATCCACTGGGACCTTTTTGTCACACAGTTTCTCCATCCCAATGAAGAAAAGGAAGGAGATAGCGGGCTCTGTCAAGAGACTTCTAGATTCCGAAAGGATATCAAGACGCGAACAGGAGAGGGTACTAGGCTCTCTCCAGTTTGCTTCAGTGACAGACCCAGTGCTAAGAGCACAGCTAAAGGATGCAACCGGATTTTGGAGAGGGTATGCATCAAACGCGCGAAGAGACCTGAGAAGACCAGTGCCGCCTCGGCTACGTACTCTTCTCAGACCTTGGTCCCAAGCCAGGCATCTAAAGAAGTCTGTTCTTCTTCAGCCACCTCCCCCGTCGTTGACGATTCACTCAGACGCCTCAAAGGAGGGATGGGGAGGTCACTCTCATCGGAAAAAAGTCCAGGGGACTTGGTCCAAGCTATTCAGGACCTTTCATATAAACTTTCTAGAAGCTATGGCAGTGCTTCTTACCTTAAAGAAAGTCTCCCCGCGTCACTCGATCCACATAAGATTGGTGACAGACAGCGAGGTGGTTGTGAGATGCTTGAATCGACAAGGGTCGAGGTCACCACCTCTCAACCAAGTGATGTTAGCCATTTTCCGATTGGCGGAAAAGAAGAAGTGGTACCTGTCGGCAGTTCACCTTCAAGGAGTCCGCAATGTGACAGCGGACGCTCTATCCAGGTTCACACCGATAGAGTCGGAATGGTCCTTAGACGCAGGATCATTTTCCTTCATTCTGAATCAAGTCCCAGAACTGCAAATAGACCTCTTTGCGACGAAAGACAACAAGAAGTTGCCCCTGTACGTGTCCCCGTACGAGGACCCCTTAGCGGAAGCAGTGGACGCAATGTCCCTCGACTGGAACAGATGGTCCAGGATTTATCTGTTCCCTCCTCACAACCTTCTGTTGAGGGTCCTCAACAAACTGAGATCCTTCAAGGGGGTAGCGGCAATAGTGGCCCACAAGTGGGCGAACAGCATGTGGTTCCCCTTGGCGTTGGAACTACAGATGAAGTTCGTGCCGCTACCACATCCAGTTCTGACCCAGCGAGTCCAGAAGTCGACTGTCTGCGCTTCATTACAGAAAACCCAGACCCTGCAGCTCATGATTTTCTCGCCCTAGCGGTGAGAAAGCGCTTCGGGATTTCGAAAGCCAGCATAGACTTCCTAGAGGAATACAAGTGCAAATCGACTAGAAGGCAATATGAGTCATCTTGGAGAAAATGGGTGGCCTTTGTAAAGGCAAAGAATCCGCAGGAGATCTCAACAGATTTCTGCTTATCTTTCTTCATCCACCTCCATGGCCAAGGATTGGCAGCTAACACGATTTCAGTGTGTAAATCGGCTTTGATGAGACCCATTTTATTTGCCTTCCAGATCGACCTAGGTAACGAGATCTTTAATATAGTTCCGAAAGCCTGCGCTAGGCTCAGACCTTCAGCACCTCCAAAGCCCATCTCATGGTCTTTAGACAAAGTTCTTCATTTCGCCTCCTTGTTGAGCAATGAAGAATGTGCGTTAAAGGATTTGACGCAAAAAGTTATTTTCCTATTTGCACTCGCGTCCGGGGCCAGGGTTAGTGAGATCGTAGCCCTCTCGAGAGAGGCAGGTCGTGTTCAGTTCCTGGATGGGGGGGAGCTGAACCTGTTTCCGGATCCTACGTTTCTCGCCAAGAATGAGTTACCCACCAACAGGTGGGGTCCCTGGAGAATCTGTCCTCTGAAAGAAGATGCATCTCTATGTCCAGTAGAATGCCTAAAGGTCTATCTTCGTAGAACTTCAGACTTCAAGGGTAGTCAACTATTCAGGGGAGAAACATCAGGCTCAAATTTATCTCTGAATCAACTCAGAGCGAAAATTACATATTTTATTCGCAGAGCGGATCCTGACAGTACACCCGCAGGTCACGATCCGAGGAAAGTTGCCTCATCCCTAAATTTCTTTAATTGTAAGGATTTTGAACATCTCCGTTCATACACGGGCTGGAAGTCTTCCAGGGTGTTCTTTCGCCACTATGCGAAGCAAGTAGAGGAACTTAAGAGATCTGTGGTAGCAGTGGGTCGTGTAGTTAACCCTACTGTTTAACTCTGCAAGGAACAGTGGTCTTAATTGGGACGATTAAGTCCAGGGTGAGTGTGTAGGTACATACTGTACTACAAACTAAATGAGGGGCACCAAGTGCCCATATAGACTGTTCCTTCCTTCAAAGGTGAACCTTGCATAAGTTCAGACATGTGTGCCAAGCGTTTCTAACGCTAATGTGATTGATTTGTAATACAGATTTTTTATGACTTGATACCTTGGTATCTCATTAAAGTGGTGTTTAATGGTTTTTCTTTCAGATAAACAAGTTCTGTTTACTATCATACTTATGCTTAAAGTTTTGGGTTACCCTCTTTTATATAAATATATATATTTGTTGTTAACCTGTCTGTTTATTATCTGTCAATAAACTTGTTCTTGAGAACCTTGCGTCTCTTTCACCTGTGTCAATTTATTGGTATAATTGAGCATTTTAATTCTATGTATCTTATCTGGGATAATTCTGATAGAATTGTTCTGTTTTGCAAGCTATGTTGCATTGGTTTATGTAAGTCCCCTAATGGGAGGACTCCGTCCCATATAGGGACGAGGGCGGTTTTATTAGTTTCTTCCTATGCGGATATAAACCTTTGTCCAATACAAGTATTGTGCGAATGACTGGTCAATATATTGACGCAGTGTTTCTATACAAAACTATGCTTTACTTAATATAGGGCGAGACCACTATATTAGCTTGCCTGGTATTCATACATAGATATATGTAATCTTCGAGACTTTCCAGAGTCTAGTAGGACTCTTCCCTGTAGGGGGCAGGAAGCTCTAACATAGTTTATAGTTAGTTGAAAAGATGTATAACGGTAACATCTTAGGTCTCTAGGTCTAGTCGACCGGGAATAAATATCTCCGGGGAGTACGGCACGTTCTGAGAATCCACAGATACAGTAATGCTCTGGTACACTTCCATCAGGACGACATGGCTTGAGCCCAAAAAAACGGATTTTGAGCGAAGCGAAAAATCTATTTTTGGGTGAGATAGCCATGTCGTCCTGATGGACCCCGCCCTTGCCTTTCTAAGAAAGGGCTGTAGGACCCCTCCCTACATACAGTATCTGTAGCACCTCGTGTACGCTACAAGGAATACAGATGGCGCCAGGATTGGCGCCAGGCACGCATACGAATCGGGGGATAGGGAAGCCTTGGGAGCGGCTCCCCTTTTTCTT
>NC_090737.1:109722849-109725639 GCF_036898095.1 Palaemon carinicauda | reverse complement strand
AGATAAATAATTAAACTCAGGTTATTCATACCCACAAACAAACAGATAAATAAGTAAATAAACTCAAATTATATATAGCATCAAACAAACAGACGAATAGAAAAATCGACTCAGGTTATGTATACCCACAAACAAACAGATAAATAAATAAACTCTGGTTATTCATACCCACAAACAAACAGATAAATATTTAAATAAACTCAGGTTATATATAGCGTCAAACAAACAGATGAATAGATAAATAGACTCAGGTTATAAAAACCCACAAACAAACAGATGAATAAATGAATACTCACGTCATTTTATACCCTCATTGGCGGAGATAACTAACATCATGATGATATTAACGATGCCTCGCCTAGCAATAACCCTAGAGCACCTAATATCTTTCTCATCATAAAAAGAAATGCATTTGCAGTAGCAATATTATGATGATCAAAAACTTTGCGAGTCAGAACAAAAAAACACCCGTAAAGAAAAAAGAAAGAAAAACATCTTTTGCAAGCTCCAGCGTATTAGAGACCCCCTCGGCAAAACTTCACATATGAATATGGAAACTTCTGTGAAGTAATAACCAAGTGCATACCATTAACGAAGAAGTTGTATCGAGAAGTTTCATGATCCTGATGTCATCAATTTCGGATCCGGTTTCTTGGTAATGGAATTAAGTTGTGTGTGCCATTTTCGACGTGCTGGGATCAATGCAGATCTAATGCTGTTGTTATTGTTAAGGACGTGTTTAAATTAGTATATTTAAAGGATCTTGGTTATTATTATTGATGCTGTAGGTAGATCTTAGCAGGTTTTTATGGTGGTGATGTTTCTGGTCCCTCTCACAGATCCGTGGATGTACCATATAAATGTATAAGTTGACTTCGTCAAATTTTGATTTGTGGTCGACTTATCAAAGTGCATCTAGTTAGAGTGTATGTGTGTATATATATATATATATATATATATATAATATATATATATATATATATATATATATATATATATATATATATATATATATATATATATATATATATATAATAATGTTTATTGGACAAAAGATATTTACATTCAAAGATTTACAAAAAGAAAAAAAAAAAGACTCAGTTCAAGCCCATGTGGAGCAGAGCTCTTCGGGCAATAATACAACAAGATAATATCATCAATTAAGTAAAAATAAAAAATAAAGTAAATATGGATATAGATATACAAAATGTACGCATACATATACATAATCATATGTATACAAAATAGATACATATAAATGAGAATCTTAGCCTAACAACAAATGGAAATGCATATTTATATGATAAGGAAAGATGGTATATGAAAGCTAATGGTATATACATTGAAAAAATTGTAGATATTAAGCAAAAAACTCAGTAAAAGAACTAGTTTTACAAATAAAAAAAAATATTCTAAACAATGAAACATACTTGCGTTGTGGTTAGGTAGGCAAGTATAAATATTTATTAATAAAGCTTAATACCCAGATAACAGGAGATTTGTATATGATTTCTTAAAAGACCGAACGCTAAGCAGTGCCTTTAGATAAGCGGGCAGAGTATTCCAAAGTTTAATACCTTGGTATAGATACGATTGCTCGCATCTATTAATACGTATGAAAGGAAGAGTTAAGTTTGAATTTCTTGTTCCGTATGGATGAACTGATTGTTCCTGAATTATTTTTCGTCTTAAATCTGGAAATTTGTTCAAAATAAGTGTTTGGAACATCATATTCATTAAGGAGAGCTTATAATTGTCTTCCAGCTTCAATATTGAGAGAGACCGGAAAAGTGGCGATGTATGAGCTAAGTAATCACTGGAGCTTATGATTCTTACCAGTCTTTTTTGAATTACAATTAATGGTTGCAAGACATTTCTACTACTACTCCCCCACGCCGTATTGCAGTAATTTAGGTGAGGAGATACTAACGAGTGATACAATTGTTTTATAATATATAAGGGGAAATACTCTTTAACAGGAACTCTTCGTAGAGAAAAGATAATGAAGTATGTCTTTCTTTCATTTAAGGTTAACTTATTTGCTAGTAGCCAGTTTTTTTACACGAGTTAAATCATTGGTTAGTGTATCACAGAGGGAGTAGATATTTTTTATGTCTAAAATGAAGCGTAGTGTCATCGGCAAAGAGTATGGAGCTTAACCTACCTACTGATCGAGGTAGATCATTGATATAGGCGAGGAAAAATAACGGTCCTAGGACTGATCCCTGGGGAACACCTATTTTGACATCCATAACCTCTGAGAGATGGCCATCGAGGGTCACAAATTGTTTTCGACTCGTTAAGTAGGATTTTAGTAAGAGTAACGCATTTCCACGTATTCCATAATGTTCGAGCTTTTTAAGCAGCACATCATGAGACACTGTGTCAAAGGCTTTACTCAAATCTAAAAAGACCGCACCAAGGTATTCATTTTTATTCATCGCATTGTAGATATTTTCAAGGTCATTTACAGCATCACTTGTACTAACGCCACGCAGAAAGCCATACTGACAGGTAGAAAAGATATTACATCTAGTAAAGAAAGAGTAGAGTCGATTGTACAATAATTTTTCAAAAATTTTATTCAATAAGGGAAGGCAACTTATTGGTCTATAGTTATTGACATCCGATTTATCACCAGACTTATGTAGCACAGTAACGCACGCTATTTTAAAAATGTCAGGATAAATGCCAGAGGCAGTACAACGGGTTGAACAATAAGGATATAGGAAAGGCAAGTAAACTAGCATTATTCTTATATAGTTTAGTAGGGGGAGAATGAATATTTGC
>NC_090737.1:109707849-109712849 GCF_036898095.1 Palaemon carinicauda | reverse complement strand
TCGAGGTCAAAGGTTAAAGATCACAGTCAAGCACAATGTCCAATTCACGTAATCAGCCATAAGTTTGGACATCGTTGTTACAGAGACTTCAAACTTGGCTCACGTTTGAGTGTATGAAAATCCACGCTAATTATTAAAGGATAAGGTCAAAGGTCAAGGTCAGCAAAAGTTCGAAAAATAAGATGCCGCGGCGGAGGTCTGTGCTCTACTGAGTGCGCCTCTAATATTTCATATGGTTCTTCCTGCCTGTCCATCAAATTCCTGCTGTTAAAAGTAAAAATTCTAAGTACCTTTGACACCTGCCATGCATCATATACTGTAGTTGCTTATGCTTATAAGGGAATTTTCATTTTATTCAATTTCTTAGCATTTATGTCTGTGATCTTAAAATCCTTTCAATCGTTCACTCGATGCTGCCGTTACACAAATATTTCTTCAGAGATAACTTAAACCAATGAAACGTAACTGAAAAATAGTTCTTTTAGTAGAAGACTAAATCGCCTTTTATCAGCACATCTGTTTGATATTTTGAGGTATATATTGTGATATCAATAAAGTTCATTTTCGTAATGAGAAAGAAAATCTTGCATGTTTGACAAGTATTTAAATGAATTATGTTATTCTTTGAAATATCCCATTCAGAAATACCACAGCGTAGCTTGCCATTGATAAATACTACAGCGTAGCTTGCCATTCGAAAATATCACAACGTAGCTTGCCATTCATAAATGCTACAACGTAACTTACCATTAGTAAATACTACAACGTAGCCTGTCATTCGTAAATACTACAACGTACCTTGCCATTCATAGATACTGCAACGTAACTTACCATTCATAAAAACTACAGCGTAGTTTGTCATTCGTAAATACTACAACGTACCTTGCTATTCATAGATACTGCAACCTAACTTACCTTTCATAAAAACTACAGCGTAGTTTGTCATTCGTAAATACTACAACGTACCTTGCCATTCATAGATACTGCAACGTAACTTACCATTAATAAATACTACAACGTAGCTTGTCATTCGTAAATACTACAACGTACCTTGCTATTCATAGATACTACAACGTAGCTTACCATTCATAAATATTACCACGTAGCTTGTCATTCGTAAATACTACAACGTACCTTGCCATTCATATATACTACAAAGTAGTTTGCTATTCATAAATACTACTACGTAGCTTACCATTCATAAATACTACACCGTAGCTTGAGTGGTTAAGTACTTCACTGAACAGAGAGATTGATTCACTATCTCGTGGAAACCAAGGCTAGCAAGGTCTTTCAAACAGTCTGTGCAACCTTGCAAGGGAATTCTAAAGTAACCTTGCAGGCGTTCGTGGTCTCAAGTACCATTGTTTACGGTTCACAATTTAGTTAGACTGAAGATGTATTGAAGTCCATCATTTCGTCACTGTTATATCTGTACTGGCGGAATGCCTTTGAACTGGATAATAATAATAATAATAATAATAATAATAATAATAATAATAATAATAATAATAATAACCATCATCATCATTATCATTATCATTATCATTATTATCATTATTATTATCATTATCATGATCATGATCATGATTATGATTATTATTATGATTATTATTATTATTATTATTATTATTATTATTATTATTATTATCTTGCTAATATAATTTGTACTCCATTACATCAACTTTGTTAATAACCGTGAGCAAAAATGAAATTTATCCTTATCATTATTATAATTTTTTAATAACATTATTCTTTTGTCGATGACCACCACTTCTGTGACACCATATTATGCACAAATTCCAATCAGTTTATTCAATCCTACCGATCTCCTTAGCCACGTTCCCTTTGGCTGCTTACTGATCAACCCTGAATATGATCAAAGGACGTCACATTGCAATACTGTATTACACGTCTTAAGACAGCAACCTCGAATACAGTATCTCCGTGTTGCATGATGAAGCTGCTCATATTTCTATATCAAGGGGATTTGCAGTAAATAGATGAATACATAGAATAGCTACGTGTTAGGCACTTCATTTTATTATTATTATTGTTATTATTATTATTAACAAAATTATTATTTCAATTATTATTATTATTATTATTATTATTATTATTATTTTTAATATTATTATTATTAATATTATTATTTTTAATATCACCAAAATTATTATTTATATTATAATAATTATTATTACCAAAATTATTATCATTATTATTATTATTAGTATTAGTATTAGTATTATCATTATTATTGTTATTATTATTATTACCTAATATTATTATTATTATTATTATTATTATTATTATTATTATTATTATTATTATTATTATTATTATTATTATTCCTCGCGAAACTCTGATCTGTCTCTAATGTAACCACATACAGAACTACGTATTGGATGATTTTGCATTCAAAGGTTTAAAGGTCACTCATGAGCGGGAGAGGCAAATACGGGATAATGTCCTAAAGACAGAGCATATATACTCATGAGCAGTGCCCAAGTTGTTTTTTTCACCCAAGTTAGGACCAGGGATGGCCAGGCAATGGCTGCTGATGACTCAGCTGGTAGACCTGTAGGATCTCCTCAAACCTCCATCTCTAATTCAGTAGGACATTAAATCTTTAGGTACTGTTGGAAACTACGGTCTCGAACTCCATATCACGGATTGCAAGTCGTAGACTTTTCAAATATAATTCAAAAGAATGAGTAAATTATCTCTTGAATTGCTCTAATATAATGTCTGAAATGGGAAACTTTTTAATATACTTGCATGGCTAAACCTTGCCATTTTTTCCTTGCTAATAGTGTCATATAAAATCAGAACTGCACTAAGTGTCGATAGATATTTATTATATCAGCACAACTTTTAATTCATTATGTCAAGGATTATTGTATTTAATGTTTCAGTGACAATATAGCCGAGCTGGATATGATTTCTTGCTAAATAAAATATATTATTGGGAAAAAGTTGGGAACGTAATGGGACATTAGTGCGAAGTTTTAGTCTCGTATAATAAATATCCTTTATTTTAGTGTAATGTACCTTAGAGGTGTTATTATTATTATTATTATTATTATTATTATTATTATTATTATTATATATATATATATATATATATATATATATATATATATATATATATATATATATATATATATATATATATATACATATATATATATATGCATGTATATTAATACATATCTATATATATATATATATATATATATATATATATATATATATATATATATATATATGTGTGTGTGTGTGTGTGTGTGTGTGTGTGTGTGTGTGTGTGTTTGTGCCTTTGCATATGTAATCTGTATTTTTGAATAGACGGATAAAAGAACCAATTTACAGAATTTGATTATTATTCAATTTCGTCCATAATTGGTGGAAAAGTTAAAAATTGTTTCACATGTTATAAGACTAATTATATCGTTTGACTCATAGTAATAATAAACTTCGTTTCAAGTTACATTTTTATTTTATTATAATTATATTTAAAGCAAATGTTTGTAAATCAAGGAAGCCTAATTAATTCGACCTAAATTGCCTTTAATATTTCCTAATTGTCTTACTTATTTGAAGTGTTTCACTTCTGTCATTGTGAATTGAGATTAAACATTATTGGTTTTCAAAATCGGTTTTGAAGTCTTTGGCTGTATTTTATTATTATTATTATTATTATTATTATTATTATTATCATTATCATTATCATTATTATTATTATTATTATTATTATTATTATTAGATAAGCTTCATTCCTAGGTGGGAAAGCAGGAGGCTATAAGCCCTAGGGCTCCAACTGGGAAAAATAGCCCAGTGAGGAAAGGAAATAAGGAAGTGAATTAAGTACGCTCTAAGAGAAGTGAAAAACAATGTAAAATATTTTAAGACCAGTAACAACATTAGAATACATCTTTCATATATCATCCATTAAAAAGACTTATGCCCGTCTGTTCAATATAAAAAAACACTCGCTTCAAGTTCGATCTGTTGAAAATTATGACATTGACCGATTAAAAATGTAAAGGAAGAGAAAATGCTACGCGCAAAGTTTGTTATGAATGAAACATGAACAACAAACATTTATGAAAGACGTCACAGGTGTAGATAAATGAGAACAGAGCTAATGGAAATATCTGAGGGAGACATAGAGGGGCATTCCGTCAAATTAGAAACAGGGCATTGCAATAAACTGAAATAGAATGGAAGCGAGAGAGAGGGAGAAAACTTAATATTTACACTGACTGGAAGGGAAACATTGGCATGCCTGTCAAAAGTAGTGTAGAGGGTCTCTGAAATGTATTGTATAAAGTTCAATATTTATCAAACGCACTGTCTTCCATCGGTAAATCTCTCTCTCTCTCTCTCTCTCTCTCTCTCTCTCTCTCTCTCTCTCTCTCTCTCTCTCTCTGGTGCTCCTGTTTGTCTCGTTGTTAACTTGTTGATATCAATTGGAGGATGAATGTACAAACTCCAAATAACATTTTTTTTTTTTTTCGTGGTTTGATCCTACGCGTGCATGCATAAATGTATTTATCCATATAATACACACATGTACACCAATAAATTGATTGACCTAGTGTAACTCGGTTTTTCAAGTATTTCAGACACAACAAATAGTCAATGCCATACAATGAATAATGATTAGAACCAAATAAGCTTGACCTTGAGAGCTAAAAAAACCTGGTTTGTTTTCAAGTATTACAAAGAAAATAGTAAAGACCATACAATAAATAACGAGTAAGATCAACAAAGCTTGACCTTGGCTGCTGGAAAAAATAACGGTTTTTTAGATATTCAAAACACCTTAGTCAAGACCATACAATGAATAACGTTTAGGATCGACTAAGCTTGACCTTTGCTGCTGGGAAAAAAATAACTCGCTGTTTTAAGTATTTAAAACACCATAGTCAAGACCATGCAATGAATAACGTTTAGAACTAAGCGTGACCTTGGCTGCTGCTGCAAAAAAAAAAAAA
>NC_090737.1:109697849-109702849 GCF_036898095.1 Palaemon carinicauda | reverse complement strand
TCTTTGGAATTAGGCTCTTTAAATACAAACAAGAACAAATACTAACATTTGAGAAACAAAAGAGAGAGAGAGAGAGAGAGAGAGAGAGAGAGAGAGAGAGAGAGAGAGAGAGAGAGAGAGAGAGAGAGAGATGGGGTGAGGGGAATTGACGTGAAATAACTCCAACAAGAGTTTTTTTCGGTCAAATCAAAGGGAAATTAACACAATCTCATGATTGGGAGGTAATCTTATAAACTTGGTGGGACGCAATTATACTTGTTCTGTATTCTCACTCCTCATTTGAAATTCAACTTTGAGATGAGAGTGATGGTTATTGTTATTTTTTTATTAGTGCCTTTGTTGTTGCTATTTCATTAAACATTTAAGAGGTTTATGATGATGTCCTCTTTGATGGTTTCATTGTCCTTTTTTCATAAAATGGAACTATAGGAAATGTCAATCATAGTGTGTATGGATTTATAAATTTCCAATACCCATTTAAATTAGTAATCTCCAGCGAAGGGGAGGCAACTACATATTAATCACCGTAGAATCAATACGCAGACAGACACACACACATAAATTAGTAATCTATTGCAAAAGGGACATATGTACATGTTAATCGCTATGGAACAGACAGATAGAAATATATGCTGAATTTGAATATAAAGAAATAAATATAAATGAATAATAGACAGACAGGCAGACAGGACTATATGCCCTATTTGAACAGACAGGCAGATAGACAGGAATATATGCCCTATTATATGCCCTATTTAAATATCAATAAATAACAGATGCTCTATTTAAATATAAAGAAATGAATATAAATGAAAGACAGACAGAAAGACAGACGGGAATATATGCCCTATTTGAATACGAAGATGTATATATTAATGACAGACAGACACAGTCAGACAGACAGACAGACAGGAATATTTGTCTTATTTGAATACGAAGAAGTAAACAGTAATGACACAGACAGACAGACAGGAATATATGCCCTATTTGAATACGAAGAAGTAGATATTAATGACAGACAGGCAGACAGACAAACAGGAATATATGCCCTATTTAAATACGAAGAAGTAGATATTAATGACAGACAGACAGGAATATATACCCTATTTGAATACGAAGAAGTAGATATTAAAGACAGACAGACAGACAGACAGGAATATATGCCTTATTTGAATACGAAGAAGTAAATATTAATGACAGACAGACAGACATACATACAGGAATATATGCCCTATTTGAATACGAAGTAGGTATTAATAACAGACAGACAGACAGACAGACAGACAGGAAAATATGCCTTATTTGAATACGAAGAAGTGAATATATGCCCTTTTTTAATATAACCAACTAAATATAAATGAATAAGACAGACAGACAGACAGAGACCCTATGTGAATATAACCAACTAAGCATAAATGAATAAATGTAGATATACCTTTTGATATGATGAGACCTCCGGTAGACCCATTCATCATAATCAACGGTGTTCAAGAGGATCATGGTATTCATTGTACAAAATTGAATTAATATGATGAAAGTAAAGAGCCATAAGGAATACTGCGTATGCGGGCCTTTGAATAGTTCTATCACACGCATTTAATGCGATTAGTGCTTTCATCAATAGGGATTAACATAGTAAATAAATAGAATTCGTATGTATATATTTATGTGTAAATTTAAATCGAAATTTCATGATTTTATTTTATTTTTTTATTTTTTGCTAATGAAATATTAGTGGTAATGAAAACATTGGTAATGATAACTATTATGATATTTTTTAGTGTAGAGTATTAACTTGTGAAATATAAGTGGTGATGATAATATTAGTAATGATGATAATTATGGGAACAATTTTTAGTCGAGTATCAGCTTTTGAAATATAAGTGGTAATGATAATATTGGTGATAATAATGATTGATAATAATTTTTAGTGTAGAGTATTAATTTATGAAATATAAACGGTAATGATAATATTAGTAATAATAATGATTGTGATAGTTTTTTAGTATAAAGTATTAACTTGTGAAATATAAGTGGTATTAATAATATTAGTAATAATAATGATTATGGTAATAGATTTTAGGATAAAGTATCAACTTGTGAAATATAGGTGGTATTGATAATAGTAATAATAATGATTATGATAACTAGAATCGGCTGTAATAATTTTATTTTTCTATGATATCGGATTGCTTCTTTGCTTAAGATTGTTTTTTTGAATAGATCACCTAATAATGATCTAAAAACATAGATCACCTAATAATGATCTTAACATATCTTTTAGTACAATGGAAGGAAGGTGTATGTATTAGATACTTTACGATAACATTCTCAGCTAAATTAGCACGCGTCTCGTGATCTCTAAAGCTAGTTCGTCATACAGAGAGCGACAATAAACGATATAACAGTACAGTTAGATGCTTTACAATAACATTCTCAGCAACATTAACACGTCTCGTGATCTCCAAAGTTAGTTCGTCATACAGAGAGCGATTATAAACGATATAACAGTACAGTTAGATGCTTTACAATAACATTTTCAGCAAAATTAGCACACGTCTCGTGATCTCTAAAGTTAGTTCGTCATACAGAGAGCGACTATAAACGATATAACAGTGCAGTTAGATGCTTTACAATAACATTCTCAGCAACATTAACACGTCTCGTGATCTCCAAAGTTAGTTCGTCATACAGAGAACGATTATAAACGATATAACAGTACAGTTAGATGCTTTACAATAACATTCTCAGCAACATTCAACACGTCTCGTGATCTCGAAAGTTAGTTCGTCATACAGAGAACGATTATAAACGATATAACAGTACAGTTAGATGCTTTACAATAACATTCTCAGCAACATTCAACACGTCTCGTGATCTCGAAAGTTAGTTCGTCATACAGAGAACGATTATAAACGATATAACAGTACAGTTAGATGCTTTACAATAACATTCTCAGCAACATTCAACACGTCTCGTGATCTCGAAAGTTAGTTCGTCATACAGAGAACGATTATAAACGATATAACAGTACAGTTAGATGCTTTACAATAACATTCTCAGCAACATTCAACACGTCTCGTGATCTCGAAAGTTAGTTCGTCATACAGAGAGCGACTATAAACGATATAACAGTACAGTTAGATGCTTTACAATAACATTCTCAGCAACATTAACACGTCTCGTGATCTCCAAAGTTAGTTCGTCATACAGAGAACGATTATAAACGATATAACAGTACAGTTAGATGCTTTACAATAACATTCTCAGCAACATTCAACACGTCTCGTGATCTCGAAAGTTAGTTCGTCATACAGAGAACGATTATAAACGATATAACAGTACAGTTAGATGCTTTACAATAACATTCTCAGCAACATTCAACACGTCTCGTGATCTCGAAAGTTAGTTCGTCATACAGAGAACGATTATAAACGATATAACAGTACAGTTAGATGCTTTACAATAACATTCTCAGCAACATTCAACACGTCTCGTGATCTCGAAAGTTAGTTCGTCATACAGAGAACGATTATAAACGATATAACAGTACAGTTAGATGCTTTACAATAACATTCTCAGCAACATTCAACACGTCTCGTGATCTCGAAAGTTAGTTCGTCATACAGAGAACGATTATAAACGATATAACAGTACAGTTAGATGCTTTACAATAACATTCTCAGCAACATTAGCACACGTCTCGTGATCTCTAAAGTTAGTTCGTCATACAGAGAGCGACTATAAACGATATAACAGTACAGTTAGATGCTTTACAATAACATTCTCAGCTAAATTAGCACACGTCCCGTGATCTCTAAAATTAGTTCGTCATACAGAGGACGATCATAAACGATATAACAGTACAGTTAGATGCTTTACAATAACATTCTCAGCAACATTAGCACACGTCTCGTGATCTCTAAAGTTAGTTCGTCATACAGAGAACGATCATAAACGATATAACAGTACAGTTAGATGCTTTACAATAACATTCTCAGCAACATTAGCACACGTCTCGTGATCTCTAAAGTTAGTTCGTCATACAGAGAACGATCATAAACGATATAACAGTACAGTTAGATGCTTTACAATAACATTCTCAGCAAAATTAGCACACGTCCCGTGATCTCTAAAGTTAGTTCGTCATACAGAGAACGACTATAAACGATATAACAGTACAGTTAGATGCTTTACAATAACATTCTCAGCAACATTAACACGTCTCGTGATCTCTAAAGTTAGTTCGTCATACAGAGAGCGACTATAAACGATATAACAGTACAGTAAGATGCTTTACAATAACATTCTCAGCAAAATTAACACGTCTCGTGATCTTCGTCATACAGAGAACGACTATAAACGATATAACAGTACAGTTAGATGCTTTACAATAACATTCTCAGCTAAATTAACACAAGTCTCGTGACCTCTAAAGTTAGTTCGTCATACAGAGAACGACTATAAACGATATAACAGTACAGTTAGATGCTTTACAATAACATTCTCAGCAAC
Source organism: Palaemon carinicauda (assembly GCF_036898095.1). Classification (NCBI taxonomy): domain Eukaryota; kingdom Metazoa; phylum Arthropoda; class Malacostraca; order Decapoda; family Palaemonidae; genus Palaemon; species Palaemon carinicauda. The sequence continues at coordinate 109,698,334 of NC_090737.1, read as the reverse complement.
ATTAACACGTCTCGTGATCTCGAAAGTTAGTACGTCATACAGAGAACGATTATAAACGATATAACAGTACAGTTTGAACTGCATCGTTTTAGCTCCCAAGTGACGGAAGGCAAATCGCTTTACAATCAGGCTGTCAATCACTCGGAGCTCAAGTTGTCTCTGTTCAAATGTTAGTTGTATGTCTTACGTCCCACGTGATGTTGTGTCCCTCTATTGGGAATACGTGGATATATTTTAACTTGCAATTCACGAAGTATATAATTTCAATGCGATTTAGGAAGTTATAATATTCGTTAGGTTTGGTTTATTATATTGTGTCATATTTGTAGGTGTACTTCTCGGAGGAATAATTAGTAAATATATAAATGCCAGATCATTTAGAATTGTATCGTCCACGTAGTTAAAAGTTACTTTTTGTTTTCTATTGATATTTCAGCTATTTGGGTGCGATTTCACTTAAACGTTCATCATGCCTGTGTATGAAT
>NC_090737.1:109692849-109695349 GCF_036898095.1 Palaemon carinicauda | reverse complement strand
ATATATATATATATATATATATATATATATATATATATATATATATATATATATATATCCCAAATTGATGCTGCTTACAAAATAACGATTGTTACTGATGCTGTTAAGTGCTGTTTAACAGAGTTAATCATGTAATTATAATCAGTATCATATTCAAGAAAATTACATATCTTTAATATTTTATACTTCTTTTCTTTAGAAATTCCCATATTTTCTTTAGCACAAGTAATCGTATAATTAAATTCGATATCTTATTCAAGAAAATTACAAAATATCTTGAAATCTTTCTTATTTTCTTTAAGAATTTCCATTTCTCGTTCTGTGGTAATATATAGACATTCCTAAAAATGCAAAGTAATCAACATAATTATTGAGCTAAACCAAAAATATCTTGCGTGTCTCTTACTGCTTAAATTACCCCAGCAAATTTTCTGAAAAATTTCCTTAAATTACATTTTATTTCTTCAATATCAAACAAGTTTCATTTTGTATTCACCGATTTCATTAATCCACAATTTACAATTTTTTCACAAATATCCATTCACTTCTTTATTCTTCCGTTCGATCATGAAGACCCTTTCCACTAAGCTAGCCCCCTTAGCTCAGATTATTATTATTATTATTATTATTATTATTATTATTATTATTATTATTATTATTATTATTATTACTACTACTTGCTAAGCTACAACCCTATTTGGAAAAGACGGATACTAAAAGCCCAGGGGCTCCAACAGGGAAACTAGCCCAGTGAGGAAAGGAAACAAGAAAAAAATAAATATTTTAAGAACAGCAACATCATTAAAATAAATATTTCCTCTATAAACTATGAAAACTTTAACAAAACAAGAGGAAAAGAAATTAGATAGAATAGTGTGCCCGAGTGTACCCTCAAACAAGATAGAATAGTGTGCCCGAGTGTGCCCTCAAGCAAGATAGAATAGTGTGCCCGAGTGTACCCTCAAGCAAGATAGAATAGTGTGCCCGAGTGTACCCTCAAGCAAGATAGATTAGTGTGCCCGAGTGTACCCTCAAGCAAGATAACTCAAATCCACGACAGGGGAAGGCCATGGTACAGAGGCTATGGCACTATCCAAGACTAGAAAACAATGGTTTGATTTTGGAAACGTTATATACATTAATGATATATGGCCGTTCCTCCTCTTCACTTATTACATGTACTTTTATCACCGCCTCTCTCTTATTAGTGCTTCTTTTTTCTACTTTTTATGCAAGACACGACTCATATTTAGTCGTTTTTCCTTTACCCTTTTTTATCCTATTTTTTTTTTTTTTTACATTACCCTTTATGTGCTTCCTCTTCCTCTAACGTTAATATCATCCTCAAATCTCCGATTTAATCGTTCTTGTCATTTTTTTTTTCGAGTCAATGACTATGACCAAAGTAATATCTTATTTTCTTTTAGATTTTTCCTTGTTATTTCGTTGTACTTCTTGTTTTATTTTTAATTTATTAGAGATTTATTTACTTTGGCTTTTGTATCCCAACGCTTAAATTTTCTGTTTAATTCGTAAATGTGAGATTTGTAATGTTCTCTTACCATACAAGTCATTTGCTCTATGGAAAAAATAGCCGTTAATTCTCTTCAGAATTCCAGTTAATGATGTTGGAACTTTTTGAATTTCACGAGAAATGAAAGAAGCAGCCCATCATTTTAACCGAGTAAAAAGAGACTTGGCTCTTCTTCGCCCGTGGTTTGAAATCCATCACAAAGGCAGTTGTATATTTATTCAGGCATCGGAGCTCTAGCATATGCAAATTTTATATATATATATATATATATATATATATATATATATATATATATATATATATATATATATATATATGCAAAATATAGTATTTCTTGTAGTATCCATTATCCTTTGAAAATTAAGTGGTTGAATTTTAACCCCACCAACGAAGTTGGGAGGAGGTTATGCTTTCGCTCCTGATTGTTTATTTGTTTGTGAACAATTTCCTGGTCACAATTTTACTCGAAGACTAGTTAAACTTTCAGGGATTAATGGTTATGTTGAGACGTGAAAGTAGTTAAATTTTGAAAATCCTAGGTCAAAACTCAAGGTCAAGATCGAGCAAAAGATCGACCAAATTAACCCTAACGTTAACCACCAGTTCGCACGTATGGTTTACACACAGACCTCAAATACGCCTACAGTCTTAAAATGATTACAGGAAAGGCAAGATGGGTTCGAGATATAAGTTGCCGTGGTGGAGGTCTGCACTCTCAGAGTGCTTTTCTAGTTCAAGTTGTAACACCTGGACATCAGATTGTCCTTTTCTGAAATCTCTATTTTCTAGTTTTTTTTTTTTTTTTTTTTTTTACTTTGGTAAATGTTAATCAATGCTATTTCACTTGATTCGTTATGGACATTCTTGCATATTATTATTATTATTATTATTATTATTATTATTATTATTATTATTATTATCATCAAGATAAAGGTGTCAGTTCATAGTTCATTTATCTTAAGACAC
>NC_090737.1:109683933-109686433 GCF_036898095.1 Palaemon carinicauda | reverse complement strand
GGCCTTTGTTCTGCAGTGGATTAGTTACGTTTGATGATAGTGATGAATATATATATATATATATATATATATATATATATATATATATATATATATATATATATATATATATATTTATTTATATATATATATATATATATATATATATATATATATATATATATATATATATATATATATATATATATATATATATATATGTATACTGTATTTATGTATGTATGTGTGTATATACATCATACGTGTACATTTATCTAAACACAGTGGTAAATAGATAAATCTACATAATGTGTGTTAGAGGTTACACAACCAAACTGATCTGATTTATTATTGTAATTTTATGATGGAACGAATTTATTGACGCAACGGCCGTCATGGAATGCACTTACATATTTTACAGCGAGGGCATTTGATTAACACGCAACGTTTTATGGCACATATAACATGAATTGGAATGAGGGTAATCTCCATTAGGCCACATAAAGCATAGATTCTACTCCGGAATAGAAATCCAAAACATAATTATAGGAAGCGTATTAGGATTTGTGCAAATGTTGCAGGTTTTTTTTTTTTTTTTTTTTTTTTTTTTTTTTTTTTTTTTTTTTTTTTTTTTTTTTTTTTTTGTGGGTCATCAGGAAGTTTAAAGTTATTCAAGGATTTCTGAAAACGTAATGATTTTGTTTAGAGTGAACAGGAAGGTACATAAACTGGTTCAGATATAAGACTGTAGTAGGTCATGAGGAAGTTTCATATTATTCAAGGATACCTGTAAACATAATGGTTTTATTTCGAATGAACGGGAGGGTACAGAAACTGGTTCAGAGATGAGACTCTTGGGGGTAGAGTTCTCTTGCTTGAGGGTACACTCAGACACACTATTCTATCTAATTTATCTTCTTGCTTTGTTAAAAGTTTTAAATTTTATATAGGAAATATTTATTTTATTGTCGTATCATTTCTTAGAATATTTTAATTTTCCTTGTTTCCTTTCCTCACTGGGCTATTTTTCCCGTAGGGGCCCCTGGGCTTATAGTTCTCTTGCTTGAGGGTACACATGGGCGTACTATTCTATCTAATTTCTTTTTTTTTCTTGTTTTGTTAAAGTTTTTATATTTTAAATAGGAAAAATTGATTTTAATGTTACTTTTCTTGAAATATTTTATTTTTCCTTGTTTCTTCTCCTCACTGGGCTGTTTTTCCTGTAGGGGCCCTGGGCTTATAGCATCCTGCTTGTCCAACTAGGGTTGTAGCTTAGCAATTAATGATAATAGTAATCAGAAGTTTAATGTTATTTAAGGCTTCCTGAAAACATAATGATTTTATTTAGAATGAATAGGAGGGTACAGAAACTGGTTCAGAGATAAGACTGTCTTGGGGTAGAGTTCTCATGCTTAGGATTACACTCAGGCACACTATTCTTTCTTATTTCTGTTCCTCTTATTTTTTTTAATGTTTATATTTTATATATGAAAGATCTACTTTATTGCTGTTACTGTTCTTAAAATATTTTGATCGTTCATTACCACTTCTGTAGTTTATTTATTTCCTTGTTTCCAATCCTCACTGGGCTATTTTCCCCGTTGGATTCCTTAGGCTTATAGGATCCTGCTCTTCCAACTACAGTTGTAGCTTACCTACTACTACTACTACTACTACTACTACTACTACTACTACTACTACTACTACTACTACTACTTCTAATAATAATAATAATAATAATAATAATAATTATTATTATTATTATTATTATTATTATTATTATAATAAATGCAATTATTTTGAAGAGGTTTTATACAGCTTTTTTTTTTATGGAAGACATTGCGCGCGAGCGTGTGCGTGCACTTTAGTGTATATATTTAGGAATGATCCATATTAGACTGCGAGAATAATGGTTTGAAAGAGCTTTCATCCATTTTTTTAAGGAATAGAATTGGGTACGAATGCATGTAATTATATGTATATAATTATAAATAATACACACTGCGTCTGTAAATGCTTATTTTACTTATTTGTCATTTCGTAAATCTTACAATGATGCATCCTGTTTCTTTCTAAAGAAAGGTTTGTTCTGTCCTGGTGGTCGCCTCCTTGCCTGCTGATTGCCAGACTGGGGTTCAAGTCCCGTTCAAACTCATTAGTTCCTTTGGTCGTTGCAACCTCACCATCCTTTTGAGCTAAGGATGTAGGGTTTGGGGGAGCCTGTAGGTCTATCTGCTGAGTCATCAGCAGCCATTACCTGTTCCTATACTCAATTTATTTAATGAGGCACATTTGCACCGACTGGCAGCGGTGCCCTTTTAGCTCGGAAAAGTTTCCTGATCGTTGATTGGTTAGAGTCATCTTTTCCAACGAATCAGCGATCAGGAAACTTTTCCGAGCTAAAAGGGCACCCTTGCGAGTCAGTGCAAATCTGCCTCGCTAAATTTTTTTTACTATAATTGGTCTTAGCTTGGGCGCTGATGGTCAGCCTCTAGGGCATTGTCCTGCTTGCTAGGGCAAT
>NC_090737.1:109673933-109681433 GCF_036898095.1 Palaemon carinicauda | reverse complement strand
CTTTAAGGGTCTTCTATCAGCCTCGCGTATCGCTGGAACACGAGCCTTTCCAGAGGACCCCCACTAACCACGAAACTACTTGCGTTAAGGCGGCAGACAAAGAGGTCTCTATAGTGAAGTTACATCTACATATATATAAGATAAGTAAACCCAGTGGGAGGCTTTAATCCAATTACCTTCTTGGAAAATGGAGAGTTACCCTTCCACAAATTACGTGAAATTGATACTAAGAGATACTATGAGGGCTCCCTTGTTTCCACTTGATGGTCGTCTTTTTTTTTATTCTTTGCAAATATGAATGGAGTTGATATTTTTCATTGGAAATGAAGGCGTTGTCGGTCTAATGACTGTTCTGGGTTGGTTGTTAATTAAAAGGATATTGTCGTGGGTCTGGTTCTTGCCGGCAAAGAGGAAGCTTCTAAAATTAGGGTAAAGAGGAAGCAACCAAGAGTAAGTTGAAGCGGAAGCTAGTAATAGTATGGGAGAGGTAATTACTAAAAGTAGGGTAAAGTGGACGCTACTAAGAATAAGGTAAAGAAGACGTTACTAAAAGTAGGGTAAAGAGGAAGCAACTAAGAATAAGTTGTAGAGGAAGCTACTAATATTATGGTAAAGGTAACTACTAAAAGTAGGGGAAATGGACGCTACTAAGAATAAGGTAAAGACGTTACTAAAAGTAGGGTAAAGAGGAAGCAACTAAGAGTAAGTTGAAGAGGAAGCTAGTAATAGTATGGTAGAGGTAAATACTAAAAGTAGGGTAAAGTGGACGCTACTAAGAATAAGGTAAAGACGTTACTAAAAGTAGGGTAAAGTGGACGCTACTAAGAATAAGTTAAAGAAGACTTTACTAAAAGTAGGGTAAAGAGGAAGCGACCAAGAGTAAGTTGAAGAGGAAGCTAGTAATAGTATGGTAGAGGTAAATGCTAAAAGTAGGGTAAAGTGGACGCTACTAAGAATAAGGTAAAGACGTTACTAAAAGTAGGGTAAAGAGGAAGCAACTAAGAATAAGTTGCAGAGGAAGCTATTAAAAGTATGGTTGAGGTAACTACTAAAAGTAGGGTAAAGACGGCGCTACAAAGAATAAGCTAAAAAACTACTAAAAGTGGGGTAAAGAGGAAGCAACTAAGAATAAGTTCAAGAAGATAGTAATAGCATAGTAGAGGTAAACAGATCTTTACTAAGAATAAGGTAATGAAGAATCTACTAAAAGTATGGTAAAGAAGAAGCTACGAAAAGTAATGTGAAGAGGTAACTACCGAAAGAAGTGTAAAATGATGGATAGAAAACATAAAGTCAAAGTTGGATCTATAATTATGGTAAGGAGGAAGCTACAAAAAGTAGGGTAAATAGGTAACTACCAAAATTAGGGAAAAGAGGTAACTACCAAAAGTAGGGAGAAGAGGAAGCTACGAAAAGTAGGGTGAAAGATAGGATAATAACTAGTGGTAAATAGTAAACACAAAGGTAGCTATATAGTAAATCGGTATACTGTACGAAAAGAATGGTGTTCACTATTTGGATCTCAAGGAGCCCTACATTGTCTGATGAAGATTGGACATCTACAAGTTATCATTATTCAATAAATGTTAATTTGATTTAAGTTTATGGGCTTTTTTTTAACGTTCTTATAATATATCGACGGGAAAATAGCGCAATTCTTATATGAACGAATAGTGTGGTTTAGTGCAACTAATCATGGTATGCGCATGTTTAGTGTATATATAATATATATATATATATATATATATATATATATATATATATATATATATATATATATATATATATATAGATTGATAGATATATATATATATATATATATATATATATATATATATATATATATATATATATATATATATATATAATGTCGTCATCATCATCATCAGCTGCAACCAGTCCACTGCAGGACAAAGGCCTCAGACATGTCCTTCCCCTCGCATCTATTTTTTGTCATTCTTGATCTTTCTATACCAGCTCATACCCTTAAATTTTCTTAGTTCGTCGAGATTTTATATATATATATATATATATATATATATATATATATATATATATATATATATATATATATATATATATATATATATATATATATATATATATTTGAGAATTGTCGAACATGCTTACAAAGCTTTCAAACACAAGCCGAAATTCGAATTTGCCTCCATCCAATCTTATCTCTTTCAAATAGATTTATATATATATCAGCGAATTCCCTGATCTAAAACACAGCAGCAAAACTAGGCGACCCATCCTCACCAATCAATTTCATTTCGAATGTCGACGAATCGTCGACTGAATCCATTTAAATGCCGCCGTCGAAAGAAGTGTCGTCGAATGATTATCTCATTTCCCTGCCATTCCATCTCGAGAGCATCGGGCTAGCTATTGCAGTCGAGTGATCGCAAGGAACCCATTTAGAAATTATGCAAATCTGGGATTACGGACATTTCTTGTCCGTGGAGAATATGTCTCGTCTCTTTATTTATTTTGTTGTTTTTGTCAGTTCCGATGTCGTTCTGATTGCTAAGGCAAGATTTTATATTGTCGGGGTCGTGTAAGTTTCTTGAATGCATATAAATTGGCGTTTGTGATGTTACGTTGTTATTGTTCTCCTAGAGAAGGACACTCCAAAATCAAACGATTGCTCTCTAGTCTTGGGTAGTGCCATAGCCTCTGTACCATGGTCTTCCACTGTCTTAGGTTAGAGTTCTCTTACTTGAGGGTATACTCGGGCACACTATTCTAATTTCTCTTCCTCTTTTTTTTTTAAAGTTTTTATAGTTTTAAAAGGAGATACTTATTTTAATGTTAATTACTCTTCTTAAAATATTTGATTTTTCCATGTTTTCTTTCTTCATTGGGCTATTTTCTCTGTTGGAGCCCCTGGGCTTATAGCATCCTGCTTTTCCAACTAAGGTTGTAGTTTAGCAAGTAATAATAATAATAATGATAATAATAATAATAATAATAATAATAATAATAATAATAATATCTCTACTTTACCTATATGTTCAGTTGCACACATGTATAAATTTTTCGTTCATAAGATTATCAAATTATTTTCCTTACTATCAGTAGAGTGTTTTTGAGTGTTTGGAAGTGTTACTCGTTTCTTACAACATCCTAAACTCTGTATATGAAAAAAAAAATTCTGAATAAGTTTGTGGTTATCCGTCAGTATTCCTACCATCTGTAACTCTAGAGCAAAGATTCCAAAATTCTTTGTTCTTCTCTATCCCTTGGACATTTTTATAGATTCATGTCCACCCTCAAAATTGAATCAGTACTTCTTCATTCATCATCCCTAGCTTCACGCTTCATAATCCTCAGACATGTAGGCCTGGGTCTTCCTCCAATTCTTCTAGTACCTTTTGGAGCCCAGTTAAATGATTTGTGAATTACTCTCTCCTGAGGAGTGCGAAGAGCATGCCCCAACCATCTCCATCTACCCCTCATCATGATCTCATCCACATATGTCACTCTGGTAATCTCTCTAATAGTTTCTTTTCTAATCCTATCCTGCCACTTAACTCCCAGTATTCTTTTGAGGGCTCTGTTCTCAAATTTACTAAATCTGTTGGATATTATTTCATTGTCATACCCCGACTCGTGTCCATACAGTAATACTGATCTCACTAAACTGATATATATCCTGATTTTATATATAATTCCAGACTATTTTATTTAAATTAGCGATTGTCTGATTTGCTTTTTCTAGTCTTTCATTAAATTCCAATTCTGAAGACCCTGTATTAAAGATCATAGTTCCCAAATTCCTAAATGATTCTACTTCCTCAATCCTATTTCCTTCTAATGATATCTTCCATTGCATATTCCGTTCTCGTCATCTCCGTCTTTCTATTTATCTTTAGCCCAACCTCGTGTGATATTTCATGCATTCTAATAAGCAAGCATTGCAAATCCTGTGGTGTTCTACCAATAAGGACAGCGTCATCAGCATGCTCTAGGTCAGCTAATTTCTAGCTATGTCAACGTATATACACGTACAGAAAATTTGTAAATTTAACCCCCTCTGGAGCCAGTTAGCGTTAAAGGTAATAAAGCGTATGGATGCATCTTGCTCCTGAGTGCTCATTATTCTTATTACTTTTAGTATTGCAATTTTCTTAATTTTAATATCAACTCTCTTCCACTCCAGTAACTGTCCAGTAGAAACTCACTTTCTTACTTCTTTTTTTTTTCAACTCGAGTTATTTTCAGTTATGTCAACGTATATGCTCTAACAGAAATTTATGAATCTGACCCCTTCTGAAGCCAGTCAGCGTTAAATGTAATACGGCGTATGGAAACCTCTTGCTCCTGAGTGCTTATTATTCTTATTACTTTTAGCATTGCTTTTTTTTTAGTTTTAATATCAACTCTCCACTCAAGTAACTGTCCAGTAGATACGCCCCTTCGTACTTTTTTTCACCGAGTGATTTCCAACTATGCGAAAGTATATACACGTACAGAAAACAGTCTGCGTTAAAGGTAATGCGGCGTATGGATGCATTTTGCTACCGAGGGCTTATTATTCTTTTATTACTTTTAGTATTGCCTTTTATTTAGTTTTAATATCAGATCTCTTCCACTCCAGTAACTGTCCAGTAGATACTCCCCTTCGTATTTTTTTTTTTTTTCAACTCGAATGATTTCCAGCTATGTCAACGTCTTTACACTTCCAGAAATCTGTAAATCTGACCTATTCTGGAGCCAGTCTGCGTTAAAGATAATAAGGCGTATGGATGTATCTTGCTCCTGAGGGCTTATTATTCGTATTATTACTTTTAGTATTGCTTTTTTTTTTTAGTTTTAATATCAATTCTCTTCCACTCCAGTAACTGTCCAGTAGAAACTCCCCTTCGTACCTTTTTTTTTTTTTTCTCAACTCGAGTTATTTTCAGTTATGTCAACGTATATGCTCTAACAGAAAATTATAAATTTTACCCCTTCTGAAGCCAGTCAGCGTTAAATTTAATACGGCGTATGGATACCTCTTATTCTTATTACTTTTAGCATTGCTTTTTTTTTTTTACTTTTAATATCAACTCTCCACTCTAGTAACTGTCCAGTAGATACGCCCCTTCGTACTTTTTTTCACCGAGTGATTTCCAACTAAGTATATACAGGCACAGAAAACAGTCTGCGTTAAAGGTAATGCGGCGTATGGATGTCTTGCTCCCGAGGGCTTATTATTCTTCTTATTACTTTTAGTATTGCTTTAATTTTCAATTTTAATATCAGATATCTTCCACTCCAGTAAATGTCCAGTAGATACTCGCCTTCCTATTTTTTTTTTTTTCAATTCGAGTGATTTCCAGCTATGTCCACGTATTTACACTTCCAGAAATCTGTAAATCTGCCTTATTCTGGAGCCAGTCTGTATTAAAGGTAATGAGGCGTATGGATACCTCTTGCTCCTAAGTACTTATTAATCTTGTTATTACTTTTAGTATTGCTATTTTTTTTTTAGTTTTAATATCAACTCTCTAACACTCCAATAACTGAACAGTAGATACTCGCCTTCCTACTTTTTTTTTTTTTTTTTTTTTTTTTTTTTCGATTAGAGTGATTTCCAGCTATGTCAACGTATGTGCACTCACAGAAAACTGTAAATATGACCCCTTCTGGAGCCAGTCAGCGTTAAAGGTAATAAGGCGTATGGGTGCATCTTGCTCCTGAGTGTTTAATATTCATATTACTTTTAGTATTGCTGCTTTTTTTTTTTTTTTTTTTTTTAATATCAACTCTATTTTACTCGAGTAACTGTCCAGTAGATACTCGCCTTCGTACTTTTTTCAACTAAAATGGTTTTCTCTTATAACTTAGCAGTTTACTCGAACCCTTCGACCAGAGGCAACGCTACATAGAACCATTCCGACACACGTGTCAAGAATCTTTTCTGTTAGACTTCATGGGAAATTCTCCCCCCCCCCCCTCCCCCCACCCCTGGTGATCCCCTTAAAGCTCTCTCCCAAATGGGATTGGGCGCAGATAGAGGATCCAATGGGGTTTAAAAAGGATTCCACTCTATAGCGCAATAAGCTCACCATGGATTTTACTAATGTATTTTGTTTCTGTTATTTTCTTTCTTTTTTTAAATAATATTTTCACAGGGGCAGTTATGGTATTCATTTTGTTTTATGAAATTTATTTCTTTTATATATATGCCATATTGTATATTCGTGGATAAATATTTTTCTTTTTTTAAGTTCCGGGGTATAAGTTTTATGCATGAATGACTCTGTCTCTCTCCTTTTATCTTTTTAGTAGAATGACCTGGAAAATTAAAGATTTTTTTTTTTTTTTTTTTTTTTTTTTTTTTTTTTTTTTTTTTTTTTTTTTTTTTTTTTTTTTTTACAAATTATTTAAGGAAAATGTCATCATTTTTGTTCAGAAGCATTTCGTTAGATTTTTGTGGATCAAAAAGTAGGTTTAGAATTATTTTAAACTTTTATTAGGGATTTTTGGTTTGATATCCATTTGAAGAAAACGGCAGTTCCTTTCTGTTCGTGTAAGGGAACTTAGATAATACAGCAGCTTTATAGATACCTTCGTTAATCGCATGCTAGAAGTTGTCAAAGAACATTTTAATGATGCTGAGTATGAGAGAGAGAGAGAGAGAGAGAGAGAGAGAGAGAGAGAGAGAGAGAGAGAGAGAGAGAGAGAGAGAGAGACGACCATTATCAAGTTAACCCCATAATCAAGTTAACCTATGGTCTGAGTTCTGTATGTCGTTACGAAATGCGAAGCTTGTAAGAAAGGAAAGTTAAAGCTCACTGGTTGCCTTAAACAGAAGCTGCCCTCGGAAATACTGAATATGATGGAAGATACTTAGCACGGAAACGCGAATAAGGGTAGCAATGATAAGTTCCTTTTAGCCAGGTGCTTCAGCCTCACTAACGGAGGCAAAGTTCCGGCAATCGTTGCAAGCGTAAATGATAATGCTGGGTCATTGGGAAGAGTTAATGCTGTTCTGCTTTGGAAACGGCCAATTCTGAGTTTGGTTATAGTTTAAGGAAGTGATGTAATTAACGATATTTAGAAGCTGCTAGTTTTATGCGACAGTTCCTTTTTCATGAGATACGCTTGGTAATTAAGATGACGAAAAGTTTTCTTTTTGCAAGAGACCATTTATTACGTTTGCATTATCAAAATTTGTCTAAATGTTTTGAATGACCTAAGAACCAAATGAATAATGCTATTTGATTGATGGCATCACTCATTTTCTCCCAAAGTCTTTCAGATTTCCCAAAAGTTTAGGCGTTGTTTATTACTCTCACTTATCTCAGAATTTGTCTAAATGTTTCGATTGACGTAAATACCAAATGAATAATCCTGTTTGATTGATGACATCTCGCATTTTCTCGCAGTCTTTCAGATTTCCCAAAAGTTAAAGCACTTAGAAATTGAATTTCAACGCGAATATAAAGACCTGCAAAAACGTAACTTCCAACTTTGACAAGAACATACAGAATAGTTGTCAATACAAAG
>NC_090737.1:109672090-109673433 GCF_036898095.1 Palaemon carinicauda | reverse complement strand
CTTCAACTGAAGGGAGGACAGTAAGGATGGTTTTGAGAAGAAAAATAATCAGAAAAAGGAAAAGACAACCTCTTGATAAACCACCAGGCATCCATGGCCCTTCTATTAAGCCTGCCCAACACACCATTTCAAAAAAACAAGAGGAAGAAAAAAAAAGAACAAAAATAAATAAGATAGAATATATATATATATATATATATATATATATATATATATATATATATATATATATATACTGTATATATATATATATATATATATATATATATATATATATATATATTTATTTATATAAATAATTATTTCTAGAGATTAGTATCATAAATACTAGGATGTAATTTATACTAGTTTCTGAAAAAACAAAGACTCATATATCAATATCACTGGCGGTGATATAGAAATATGGAAGAATAAAATTGAAGATATTTTCTAATAGATGTCATTTGCATTTGGCAGTGTGAGCAGGAAACAGTTTTTTTTTCACATATAACTTTATTACCTTACCGCAAAAAAACTTTGCATCAGAGGATAAAAAGAAGGATTTCATAGTCTCACGCTCCATTTAACTGGGATGGAAACTTTTCGTCCCCTCATTATTAGTGAGACCAGTTTCGTGGAAGTAAAATGTTTGAGTATGGGAGATAAATGAGCGATAAGAAGTTACAACTTCTCGTGTAAAGGTTTCAAAGGGTGCTTCTGAATGGCAAAGGCAAGGAACCGTGGCTGTGCCCTATTCTGCAGGAAAAGGATATCAATTCCTACATTTTCTCAATCTAAATTTTCGAAATAACTTTTCTAGGTATACTATGAATAATCAAGAGCGATGGGATGTCCTTATTCACTCATATCTCAATCAGAATTTTGTTTAATATTTTTATGTAGTTCAATTTTTATTGTAGTTCCTCTATACATACACTCATGTTTACTTTCTAAAAATATATAGAAACCAAAGATTTTTTTTTTTTTTTTTTTAGTGAGAAGAAGCTTAGGATTATTTGTATACATTAACCCAGACACCTCCTTTCAACGTTTCGTAAGCTTCCCTCGGTAGGTTTCTGAAGATTTGCCCTAAAAGGGCACAGATCCACTTCGCAATTTTCTTTACTTTTGTTCTGGAAAACATGTCTCTCAGCAGCCAAAATCAATTAGATAGAGAGTAACTCACGAGAGCTTTCGCATTGGAAATCTTATTCAATGAAGAATAATATTTGTTACGTTATTCCTATATTAGCCACCCTTGCTCGACGGTACTTGATCGGCCACTATACGTGTGTTTTTCCGTAACTTTTGTGTCTCAGAGCCTCCAAACATCTGCATCGTCATTGCTTTTTCATTACATGACT
>NC_090737.1:109662090-109667090 GCF_036898095.1 Palaemon carinicauda | reverse complement strand
CTTTATAAAATTTTAGCTATTTAGCATTACATAGGATTTCCTTTCGTGCTTAGTATTATTTGGCGAAGTATTCGGCATTCTGGCCTACGCTAGGCCATGTAGCCTAGTCGTTTGGTCCTAGTACTTCATGCATGATTATGGTTTTTCCGAGTGTAATTAAAATTTTATTGAAGCTTTAGGCTATATTTTATACATGCTAGACTGTGTGGAATATTTCCAAGATAGTATACGAGTGAGTTTCGGTGATTTAGGTAATCGATTCTCTTGGTGCCTAGGCTAGTTGCTTATGGAGCCTTAGTATACTTTATCATACTCCCCGGTTGCTTTCTTTTCTTCGAAGAAGGTATGCAATCCCTTTCCATCTGTTTAAGCCTTGGGCTTATCCCTAAGTGGTTTTTTCCGAATTTATTTTCGATAAAACTATACTGGGGTGTTACTGTACCTTCCTGTTCCTGTAGTATGGTTCAAGAGGGACAGAACAACAGAGTTTTTTAGTCTGAGTCTGTGTTGTCAGGCTTGGGGCTGAGTCCCCCTCGCTGACCTGACACAGACAAAGGGAGCTTAGCTCCCTTAGGTCACTACCGAAGGTTTCTGTCGATATGATTCCTTCTTTTGTGATCTACCAGACTAGTCCTTGTTGCTGTTCTCGGGGGAGGATAAGTTCTTTCCCTGGGAGTAGCAACGCCTTCCTTGCTTTGGTGCTCTGGGGGCTGGCAAGTATTGCTGGCCTTCCCCCTTAGATCTCCCTTAGGCTAAGATAAGTTTCTTGGCTGCGGGTGATCTGTCACTAAAGCAAGGTTGGCAGGACCCTCTTGTCCCTTCCCCCTCTTTCTCCGTAATGGCCAAGCTATTACTGTACTGTACGTCGTTCTACATCTGGACCTAGTATAGGTTAGGATGTGGAATTGACTCAGCCCCTCACCGGCCGGCAGAGCTGCTGGCCGGCAAGGGTCTTATGTTTTCGAGTGCTGCCCGGACCTCTCTTGGTCCCTCATCCATGCCTGCCTGTAGAGCCAGACGGCATTGGTCAGGAAGCCTGAATTAGTTTCTCCCCTTCCTTATATGCACTCTTTCGGTTGCCGGGCTTGGAGGTTGTGTACACTCTTATCCCGGCATCCATTCTATTTTTCTTCTAGTGCTGTACCTGACCCGGCTGCCGGCCTATGAGGCCGGCAGCCGGGCAGGTGTAGTCCTCTGGTTCTTTTGCTGCCGGCTGGCATCGGTCTTGTACCTTTGCCGGCCGGCTTATGTCAGCCCTTGTCTGCCAGTCACCAAGACTGTGGCCGGCAGCTGGGTACTACCTTGTGTAGTTGCTGGCCGGCAGCCATTGCCGGCCAACATTGGCTGTTACCGGCCGGCAGTTGCTGCCGACCGGCACATGCATTTGAACCAGAGTGCTGCCGCCTTATAGCTGTTAAGTAGTATACTTTAAAGCTAGTTGTGGTGTGTGCCGGCCGGCAAAGACAGGCCGGCACACATCCCCCTATACTGTACTAGTATTCTTCAGTATAACATATACAGTAAGAAGAAAACTATGGTAAGGGTTTTGGTACAGCACTGTGTCTTCTAACACTATTGTGTTTTCTTGCACATCCCTTTGCTGTTGCCCTACAGATAGGAAGCTGAGTTCTTTCCTGTCTATTATCCAGGATTTTAGAATCATTGCTTAGGTGTGAGCTCCACCTGTTTCCTCTGGAAACCTTGCATTGGTTACTCTAGAAGAGATAAACCATTTTGATTTTATTATCTGGAAGGCTGCAACAATGG
This sequence comes from Palaemon carinicauda, assembly GCF_036898095.1. Taxonomy (NCBI): domain Eukaryota; kingdom Metazoa; phylum Arthropoda; class Malacostraca; order Decapoda; family Palaemonidae; genus Palaemon; species Palaemon carinicauda. The sequence continues at coordinate 109,665,323 of NC_090737.1, read as the reverse complement.
GTTGTGAGGGAAACACAAGTGTGTGTCTTTCCTTTCTGAATTGTTATGCTATACTATGCATATCCAGTGATACATAGTTCACTTGATACTCATGGAAATTTCTTCTCTTTACAGAAGGACACTCCGAAGTGGGGAAGTGCTTTCTGCAACGTCAGCAGCAAGAACCTCTGCGGACATGAGTTTTTTAGGAGACACGCAGCATACGCTGTCTCCAAGGATGATCTCCGGTATTGGGACCCTCAGGTATGTACTGTGCGCACTAACCTGACTACTGAGACCTTTAATTCCCCTAGGACAGAGGAATCAAGGGATATAGCTAGGAAGAAGCTTCGTACCTGGGTAAGGGGCTTCCAAAAGAACACTTCTGGCCCTTATCTTCCAAGTGAGAAGATGAGGGCGTATCTTTTCCCTAAGGCATCAGCTGATGCAGTGATTCCCCAGCCTCAAGAGGAGATCCCCTAAGTTCAGATCCAGGTGGATGCTGAAGTCGCGGTCGCGATGCAAGACATCCAGTTAGATGACATGATGTCTGATGTGGACGGGTGTCAGGAGGAAGACCTCCTGGCAGAAGCCCAGGATGAAGTTCAAGCCCCAGACGTTGTAGAGGTAGACGTCGTCGAGGTGTCGGCTACTCCGGCTCAGATTCCGGAGCCTATTCCCTCTACATCGGCCGGTCTCCCAGTAGAGCTGGGACAGGCCCTCTCTTCTATTGTTGGAATGATCCAACAAATGCAGAAGGAGAATCAGGAGAAGGCGGCTGCAATGGAACTGCGAATGCAGTGCCTTGCAGAATCACATGGGCCCCAGAAAAAGCTCAATGTGAAAGACCTTCCCTTGTGCTCAGATGCTAACCCATGGAGGTATGCTGAGCACATGCCGATGACGACTGGAAAGATCGTCATCTCGGATAAGCTGGGCTCAGTTCCCCTGGAGGAGGTGGAATTCTGGCCCAGCAAGGCATCATATCCGGACTGTTATGTCCGGCTGAGGAAGGAACCAGCTTCAAAGGAGGAGACAGAGCCGAAGGAGGTCATAGTGATGGACCATGCTAAGGCTCAAGCTCTACTTTCATCCTCGATGAAAGAGAGGGGCTTCTCTAACTCAAAGGTAGCCGCATTGAATAGGAAGCTCCCTTCCTTTATGTCCTCGCCTACTTGAGCCTTCCCCTTTTTACAGAAAGGGTTTCTGGCTGTACTAAAAGCAGTCGAGGCCGGCAAGTCTTGCCCCTCCCTAGAAGAGTGTAAACCCTTGTCGCTGGCCCTGCCTATGGACCACAAAGACTGGAAGGACGTCCATCTTACGTTCTCAGTTGGAAAGTTGGAGGCTGATATTGCCGGACGTCAGTTCGGCAAGGACCTCCCTAAGCTGTCTGACTTTCTTTTGCGAAGTGAGTTCGATACAAAAGAAAGACTGACTGCTTCAATGTCTCTTCAGACTACTCTCGAGACGATGGCAAGTGACCCCAAGGTCCATGAAATGTTCATGGTAGTGGCCAAGTCTCATCTGGCCACAGTGATGAAGGACCTTTATGGCTTCGTCAAGGCAAGGAGAGCTTGTAGGGAGTTCGTGTTTACCTCGGCTACGGTGAGGCACGAGCCAAAGAAACTAATCTCCTCCAACATTTGGGGAAAAGACCTTTTCCCTACCGACTTGGTCAAAGAAGTTGTTGATAAGGCCGCCTTGGAGAATAGAAACCTTCTCCAGAAGTGGGGCCTGGCTATCAAAAGGAAGTCTTCCCCGGATGAGGGTCCTCAACCAAAGAGGAAGACTATGAGGACTAGGCTACCGTCTCGGCCAGCCAAGCCTCTTAGACAGCAACAGCAACTGCAATTGCCATTGCCCCCAGTGCCCAGATCGTGGCACAAACCCCGACCACTTTTCAGTGGGTACCCCAGGCCGTGTCAACACAGTCCACGGCATTCACCCCAGCGTTCGAAGGGCAGTCTACTTCCTTTCGAGCAAAGCCTAGAGGAGCAGCCAGAGGCTCGTCTAGACGCCCCTAAAGGGGAAGGGGATTCAGGGGTGGTCGTGGTCAGGAAGGCAAGACCTCAGGACGGCAGTCCAAGTGAGGTGATACCGGTAGGAGGGAGACTTTTGAAATTTCGGGATCGGTGGACCTTCGATCCCTGGGCCCACAGCCTACTCAAGAATGGACTGGGCGGGAGCTGGTACAGCACTCCACCCTCGTGCCTTCGGTTTTTCCAACACTCCACCCCCGTTATGGAGGAGTACGTTCAAGAACTGTTGGAGAAAAAAGGTGATCCGAAGGGTGAAGCCCATCAATTTCTAAGGGAGGCTGTTTTGTGTTCCCAAGAAAGACTCGGAAAAGCTCAGAGTCATTCTGAACTTGTCGCCACTCAACAAGTGCATAGTGAATTGCAAATTCAAAATGCTAACACTGCAACACATAAGGACCTTACTGCCCAAGAGGGCATATTCCGTCTCTATAGACTTGTCAGACGCCTATTGGCACATTCCAATTAGCCATCGACTCTCCCCCTACCTAGGGTTCAGGCTACAACGAAGACTATACGCCTTCGGAGCCATGCCATTCGGGCTAAACATAGCCCCAAGGATTTTTACGAAGCTTGCGAGCGTAGCTCTCAAACAATTACGCCTAAAGGGAATTCACGTAGTAGCCTACCTGGACGACTGGTTGGTGTGGGCAGCATCCGAGACAGAATGCTTGCAAGCTTCCAGTCAAGTGATCCAGTTCCTAGAGTACCTAGGCTTCAAGATCAACAGAAAAAGTCTCGACTTTCTCCATGTCAAAAGTTCCATTGGCTGGGAATCCACTGGGACCTTTTGTCACACCGTTTCTCCACCCCGGCGAAGAAAAGGAAGGAGATAGCGGGTTCTGTCAAGAGACTTCTAGATTCCGAAAGGATATCAAGACACGAGCAGGAGAGAATACTGCGCTCTCTCCAGTTTGCTTCGGTGACAGACCCAGTGCTAAGAGCACAGCTAAAGGATGCAATCGGAGTTTGGAGAAGTTATACATCAAACGCGTGAAGAGATCTGAGAAGACCAGCCGCTTCGGCTAAGTACTCTTCTCAGGCCTTGGTCCCAAGCCAGACATCTAAAGAAGTCGGTTCTTCTTCAGCCACCTCCCCCGTCGGTGACGATTCACTCAGACGCCTCGAAGGAGGGATGGGGAGGTCACTCTCATCGGAAAAAAGTCCAGGGGACTTGGTCCAGGCTATTCAAGACCTTTCACATAAAACTTTCTAGAA
>NC_090737.1:109634590-109642090 GCF_036898095.1 Palaemon carinicauda | reverse complement strand
TGTCGAAGATTGCCTATCTCTCTTTGTGTTATCTTTGCCATGACGATGTTAGCCGATGATTGAATATGTGCATCTTTGCAATTTTTTTTTCTCAGTTTCCGGTAAGCTTTTCATATCATATACCAGATTAAGATTATAAATATAAATATTCCGTTTGAAATTAATGGAATGTGTATTGGCGGCTTTAATAGTTTTACTCTTTGATCAAATTACAAAAATATTATACCTTATTCATATTTTGTATTCCAAGTCAAAATGTGCACATGTTTTATGAATATGCAGATGAGACATCAACATTAAATAAAATAAGATACAATAGAAAAATCTTCAAGGTAACTAGGAAATATAATTTAAGAAAATAAATGATGGAATATCCTTTTAATATGGAGAATTATTATGATATCTTTTGATTATTGCTTTGTATGATGAAGAATATATTAATAGCTTAAAAATTCCCGTGTTCCACTTTAAAATATAAATATAATTATTTTAAAATTCTTGGATTAGGATTATGAGGGGCAAAAAAGTACCTAGATTAATTCAAACAAAAATGCTCGTAAAATATTAAGGTATAATATAATACGCTATCAATGGAAAAAGCGGTCGTTTTCAAAAGATTGAATATTGCAGAAATGGGTATGGTACTTGCAGGAATACTATGAGCAATAAATTTGATACCATCTAAGATTTTATTTACTATTCAAAAGACATTATGTTACTGGCATCTGACATTTCAAAACCACAACACCCTTTTCTTGTAACCCTACTTTTACACTGCTGCTGTGTAGAAACTAGAAGAAAAGTGGTTTGTGTATGCTTACTTGCAATGGCACTTAATTTCTAGTATTTTTTTTTTCATTATTTTACATGATGCACTGATGTCCCTCCCGATACGTGAAACGCTTTCCTTTTCCATAGACTTTACTGATACTCAAAAGTCGTATATAGAGCTTCTATTTGGCTTAGTAAGCCCGGTATTATAATTTCTGCCTTAATTGTTTATGAACAAACTAATTTTATTATGAATTCTAACTTATATATCAAAACTATTTGAAAAATTTTCAACTTTCTTTCGTCAGGGTATTTTTGTAACGTATGTAATCAAGATGTCTGGGGTTAAATACACCGAACTAAATCTTGGATATGAATAATGACTTCACTAGATACTTTTGAGGAAATCACATCTTTTAATTTTTTTGTGTTGACTCTGACGATTAATTCCTTTACTCTAATTCCCTGCTGTCTTTGATGTCTATTCGTGATGATGATTCAATTGTATAGACTTATTCTCGTTCTTTAGATGAGAGAATTTTTCCTCTAAAACCTTTTAAATAATTAAAAACTCCGGTTTATTATCAATACTGGTCTACTTATAAATTTTAAATAAGAAAATAACATATGGAATACGATTTTTTTTTTTTTTTTTAGACTTTATTAGCGATTTACATAGAGTTTTTCCACTGAATCTTTCATTTGTATAGAGTTTTCTATTTGAATCCTATTTATTTATTTATGATTTCTAAAGCAATTTTGTTTAGATGTCATATTCAATTATATGTGGATATGTTCGAAAACTCTTTTATGTTGTAAAAATATAGTTCTTTAAATATGTTTTTTTTTTTTTTTACCATTATATGTTACACATATGAGCTCTTACTTCATATGGAGATGAACCATCTCTTTGAGGTATCCTTTTATCTCATATTAATTGGCTTCCCTTTTGGATACATAAAACTTCGTAGTCTGGTAATTACAATATCTAGGTTCACAAAACGAGTCACTTTACTTTTCCTTTCGTTTGGCCAAGATAATCTTTGATATTTAGATGACCATTAATGTAATTTTTTTTTTTCAGGTATTTTACATTAGAGTATGTATACTGTTGACTATTCGCTGTAATTTTACGAAACGAGTTTATATATTTTTGCAAATGCGTTTACTTTTAATTTGAGATCAATTGTGACCTACAAAGAACAGTGGCTATTGCTATCGAATCTCTTTATCCATTTGATGTATATTTGTGACTCATCTTTTCGAAAACAACATTGCTGCGGAATTTTGAAAGTTAAACCTAGTAGATTAAATCCTTCAAACTGATATATACTTCGGCTGTTTTGAAATAGATTAAAGAAAAAAAAAGCTCGTCTTATTTGTAATTCCGTTGATAACGCAAAGATATTTAATAAAAAAGAAAGGATTAAAATAAGATGTAAATCGTTCGTACATACACTATCATCTAGGTATTACTCTCTTGATTAGTAGCTTTGAACACCATATTCTAAAACACGTGACCGATATTGAAGTTCTATTAGTCAACGACATCAGTGATTATGAAGGCCTATTATTTGAAGTGAAACATTGATGAGTACCTTCATATGAAACTACCAATCAGCTACGATGGTGAAGATGTGTTGATTTCAATTCTAAGTACAAAACACCTGAATTCGACAGGTATAAGTACAGAACAATTGTCATTGACTTTCATCTTTCTTCGTGGCCAAGTGGTTTAGTCACTGTCTATACAAGCTTGCCGACAAGGGTTCGATTCCCGGCCGGTCACAAGCTCTTGTCTTTGTGTGATTTCACCTGGGGCTCTGATCCCGAGGTTGTCAAGAGAATCCAAACATTAAAATATCAAAAATATATATGGCTTATTTGAATATGGAAAACACGTCTAAATATGCAAAATATATCATATAAATAAATAATATATATATATATATATATATATATATATATATATATATATATATATATATATATATATATATATATATATATATATATATATATAGATAGTAATGCAGTGTCCTTATTCGGCATCATAATAAGATCTTTTAAATATTACAGAGATTGAAAATATTAGCTGGTACTTTTTCAGCTTTTTACTTTTCTCTTTCTGGTAATTATTAACACCCTAACCCCCCCCCCACACAAATATATATGCTGTAGCTATAGACTTTAACGAGTTTATCCATTATGAAATCTCCACTTGTTTATATAGAGTACAGCATAATTTCTTATTCTTATGGATAGAATTAGGTAATGCTATCATAAAGCCCTGAATCATTTTTATGCTTTCCCACTTTAATTCAGTGAGCTGTTACTATGTGTTGGAGATCTTTTTGGTTAGCAAAAATAAAAGAGATGGTCTGGAGCTTTTCAAGGAATCTACTGGTAACACCCCCCCCCCCCCTGACAGACACATATTTTTTACAAGAAGAAAGTAGATCATGGTAAATGCATATGTAAATTCCTGTATTATTTATCTTTACCTGACAGCATTTGAGAAACCCCTATTTTTACTAATACTATCTTAGTAAAATAATTTCAATTCTTTTTTTCCCGCCTCTATTTATCATTTATTTTTTTATATATTTCCATTTCAACACTGCATAAGTGTGAAATAAGTTTTCTTCCTATCCAAAATATCAACCGTTTTGATTTGATACTACTGGGGACATTGAAAATTTTTGTGGGGGGGTTGGGGTGGGTAGAATGTATTTTGATTGCAATCATTGTCCAATCTCTGGCGTATCTGCCGTTCCAAATGAGCAATTGAATATAAACAAGAATTAGTACTCTTAGTTAAATATTTACTAAATTTATTTGGAAGCAAGTTTGCTTTGCTTATCTTATGCCCTATAATACTGACTTAATTAGGTAAATATTTCAGTAATTCAACATCAGATTACGAAGAGATGACCATAAATAAACCTTATTGGTGTTAATCAATTCTTAATTATTGTTTTGCGTTTAAACTTTGTAGCAATAGTTTTCACTTTCCTAACAGATATTGAAGCAAAGGCCAGCTGAAGGAGACCAAGATATGTGATAAGTATCTTATGTTGATTGGTGAAGTGGTCTGTCGTACAATGCGAATTACACTGTTTAGGGCCATCATACCCTTATGTAACGCTGCTCGTGTTGAGTGTTAAAACCCAGAGGAATAGGTTCTCTTTCGTATAATTAGCTATGCTTAAAAGTCGTTCATACGGTTATCCTGAATATTAAAATCATCATATTGACCCTAAACAATGCGTCTGTGTAAAATCAATTTACGTATTATAGAACAATAATTAACATTTTCATTCCAGTTATATATATTTAATTTAACCCTGTCCCCTATTGAGGAGTAGACCCAAATGTTGTTTATCCTTTGTTTGTCCTATAGGAATCTGATTTTATAGGTTACGAGTTCTTTATTTCTTAAGAACCTCTCTTTTATTTCCTGTTGATGGACAATTGGAAATACTATTCTCAAGTGAAGGCTTTGGTTGCTCAATCCATTTCCATATAAAAATACCGAAAAAATAACCCTTTAGGAAAAATATCTGGAGCGGTATCTTGAAATTACTCAAATGTTTCCTAGCCTTTTTTGGGTCACTGCAATGGCCCTGGAGCATGTGATTATTAGATATTCAATTAATTATTTTGGTTATTTATTTATTTATTCTAAATGCAGAGTAATGGATTCTTTTACCTTACAATTTGTAATAATTTATACCCTCTTTTTGCAATATTTCCCGAGATTCAATAAATAGAACTATCTCATCGGCGATTGTTATGTTGTCACTACATTTTCTTATCTACTGTCTTTTATAGCTTATTCTCACACCGCTGATAGTAAATTTTTCTAGAGGAACTTTATCAATATCCTTATGAAATTTTATGGGTGTTATACTTCTCTCAGAAATATATTCAAGTCTTCCAACATATAAAAACACACATATTTGTGTGTGTGTATTTGTATGTGTGTACGCATACTGTATATTTATGTCCGGTATATACGGTATATATAATTCCATGCAAGGTTCATCCGTCTCCTAAACCGGGTTGTTGTTTTAAAACTGATGGACTAAATACCTACCTACTGCCGTATTCAACGTTGATAATCACTGCCAAACCCTACTCTGTGAAAAAAAAGTAGAGTATACCTTGATAAGAAAAAGAAAAAAAAATCTTATTACTTATGTAGTATGTATTGTATCACGATTACGAAATATATCCATAATATATAAAAAAAATATATATATATAATTGAAATTCATAAACATACTCATTAGGACGCTAACATTCCTTTGTTGACTCTAACAAAACATAAAATATTTGACCAAAATGCAATATGTTGTCCTGATAATTGTCGAAAATATGAAATTTTTGGAGGTCATTGGAATCAACGCTTTCCATTTGCAATTGCGTGGTATTAGAGTCATGATAACCGGAAATGAATAGATAATTCTTTAACAAGCCAATGATTAAAACCATCATTCACCACACAGCTCCGAAATATTTGATTGAGGACATTTGAAATAATTTTCTAATTTACGAGTAAAACTTGTGTGGAACGTAATAGAGTTTGTTATAATTGTAATAAAATGAAAGAATTTAAACACATATACTTCCATACAGACAGACAGACAGACACACACACACACATATATATATATTCTTTTTGTTTAAGAATTTAGATTAGGAAAATATGAGAATGAAAACTAGAGGGGAATCTTTAACAACTTGAGAAGATAACAGAATTTTATTTAGTGAATAAAGGGAGGAGTTAAAAATATATAGAGGAAGCAGATATATGGGATTTAAAATGAATATATGTAAAACAAAGATAAAGTTCAGTAAAATTACAGTTAACTAATTAATGCTTATGAATATACGTTAGTAAGACAGACTGAGTTTACCAACTAGGACATGAAACTGTAATCAAAAGAAAGAAAAGCATGGAATAGAGAGCTTTTAGTAGAGAAAATGAGAACATGCAATGTGAATTACTACTACTTTATAACAAGAATAGTATTTTATCAGATGGGAAACCAGTATTAACTCATTCATCAGAAATGTATAGCCATACTGGAGCCCTGAAAATTAAGCTAGTTGCTACTTAGATCTGAACAACAATGATTATGGGATTAACAATAAAAGAATAGAATATCACGTTACGAAAGCCAACTAAAAACGTATACGAAAAATAAATAGAGTTTGGCATGATATATGTTGAGAATGACAGATAAGAGATGGTCATAAATAATGACAGAATGGATCCCTGTAGGATGCGAAAGAAGAAGGAGAAGGAGGAGAAAAGAATGGAATGACAAACTAAGAAAATTGGCCGGTAAAAAGAGGCATAGAAACACCATTGGCAGGCGCAAGTAGAAGGACATGGCCGTGGCCTTTGTACTGCCGTAGACTAGTAACGCCAGATGATGATGATGATGATGATGATGTTGATGTATATAAATATGTTAGTGTTTTGTGTGAATTAATATATTGTTATAGAACATTTTACTTACATATCATAATTTTATAATTCATATATTTTGTTGATAGGTTTCACACTAATATAAGTAGTTCACCATGCCTAACGTCAGTATATCATCCATGCGAAAGATGCTTAAAAGTAGAGAGAGCGTGGTAATGAAAATAAGCCTATCATGACAGAATAGCATCTTGATGTACCCAATAACATTAAACCATTATTGATAAGAAAAGATGAGAACACATATCAAAAGATATGAAAAATCACTTTTTATTCGAATAATGTAATAATTGATCAGCTTTGATTTACCAAAAAGAAGCAATATTCAACTTGTTTAATATCTCAGTAAGTTATATTCGGTGGAATAGTAATCCATAATTTGGCTCTCGTCTCATTAGCGCAGTAATTGTTCATCAAATCCACAATTAGGATAATTGGAGTATTATGTTTAATTAAATCAAACGTGGTATAAATTTCTATATAATACCACTATTCATTTTAGTTAATAGGATTTTGTGAGTTCGATGTAAAATTCAATGACTTTAGAAATTGATGTTTTGATATATATATATATATATATATATATATATATATATATATATATATATATATATATATATATATATATACATATATATATATATATATATATATATATATATATATATATACAGTATATATATATATATATATATATATATATATATATATATAGTGTAAATATATATTTATATATATATATACATATATATACATATATATATATATATATATATATATATATATATATATATATATATATATATATGTATATATATATATATATATATATATATATATATATATATATATATATATATATATATTTACATATATACATATATATATATATATATATATATATATATATATATATATATATATATATATATATATATATATATACATATATATATATATATATATATATATATATATATATATATATATATATATATAAATATATATATATATATATATATATATATATATATATATATATATATATATATATATATATATATATGGATGTATGTACGTATAAGCCTATGTTTTTTCATATATTTGCATGTTTATGTATAAAACTCACCAAAGCAATATAACAAGTATTTTCTGGTTGATATTCCTAGGAATAAATTCTCAACTGAATGACATTGAAACCTTGACGCATTATTCTGACAAGATGTTCCCAG
>NC_090737.1:109619590-109622090 GCF_036898095.1 Palaemon carinicauda | reverse complement strand
ATTCGTAATCAAGCTCAGATTACCTATTTTCCATTGTTGAACTAAACTCATCAGATTTTTCTCTTATTACAGAGGTGTTCGTTTTATTTCTAATATTTTTTCCCCCTTTCACCATTTTGTGATCAATTTGCTTTACCTTGATTAACACTATCATATCTTTATATAAATTGACTTCATCACTGAGAATAAAATATTAAATTTTTGGTTTCTATATGCTTCTCAGTGTACATTTTCTATGTTCTTTTTTATAAAATAAAGTTGTCATGATTATAAAATTTGAGTATCTCAGAAAATTTCAAAATGTTACTTTCCAATTTACCATTTAAAATAACCAAAAGGAAACGTAAATTTTTTTTTTTTTCATAGCTATCTCTAGATCAGCATGAAAAGTTCCCATAACCCTTTTATCTATCATTCTTTTATGTTACTCACTAGATTTTTTTTTTTTTTTGGAATAAGGAATAAGTGGCATTTTTAAATTTATTTCAGAACCAGTTCTTCAGAAAATTATTTAACTTCTAAATGGTTTTAATTGAATATTCTTTTAAATTTTTTTTATACAAAATAAATGATATCGGCGTCAATGACCTTAGATGTCAGGATGCCTGAAAACTTAAAATCAATCAATCAATCACTCAATCTATCATATAAAAATTTTATTATTTCAGAATTTCCAATGAACACAGTAAGATTGCCCTACCTAGATATGTTATTCTTTTTTTCCAACTATACGTGTGAAAAAATAAACATTAAATATCAATGCAATGATAATTAATACTTCCAAGAAAAAAAATTCATACTCAATTCATATACGCAATAAATTCGTCTGAATACATTTGCATTTTTATATGGATGTATATTTTAGTGAATGTTCTTTTTTTCTTTCTTTTATGAATGCTGACACAAAAATTATAAGTTTAAATTTTTTAAATTAGTTAGTTGTAATATTATTTTTTTTTATTATTATTAAACCTGAAAAAAAGAATATTGTCTGTGCTTAGAATTGAAGTTCAAAATTTAAATTATTATATTGTTTTTGAGTATTTTGATAATCTGTTATGTTTATCGATAACAGCATTGATAATCATATAAGCTTAGTGAATTGTCAATCTGGACGTCATAGTTCAGAAGCTGATGTTTATAGCTGTTACCCAAAGAGCATTACCTTAAATACTAGGATCTCGGTAAACCATTGAAACCTTACTTTCTTTTTTTCTTTATAGAAAAAAACCCGTGTTCTTCCTTCGCATTTGAATTTCCTTTAACCGGATTTATTATTATTATTATTATTATTATTATTATTATTATTATTATTATTATTATTATTATTATTATTATCCAAGCTACATCCTTTGTTGGAAAAACAGGTTGCTATAAATCTAATGTCTTCGACAGAAAAAAAAAAATTAGTCAAGTGAGTAAAGAAAAGAGGAAAAAAAAGTAAACTAAAAAAGAAGCAATAAAAAATAAAAAAAAATCTAAAAAGACTTCACTTATATAAACTATAAAAACTTCAAACAAACAAGAGATGGAAATATAAGATAACGTGTCCTCAGGAGAGAGAACTCTACCCCGAAATAGTTGAAAACTATGGTAGAGAAGCTCTGGCTCTACCCATAACTAGAGTTCAGTGGTTTTTTTTTCGGCGTGCCTTTTCAGAAGAGCTGCTTACAATACTAAATAGTCTTTTCTGCCATTACCAAGAAGAAAGAAGCCACTGAACATATAGAGTAGTTAACTCTTAGAACGAAGAATAATTGTTTGGTAATCTCACAGTTGTTAAGTGTATGAGGGCAGAGGAGAATCAGTAGATAGTCCACACAATTTGGTGTATGTGTAGGAAAAGGAAATATGAGCCATGAGAAGAGACAGGGATCCAATGTAGTAATCTCTGACCAGTCAAATGACCTAAAGACTTTATAGTGGTAGTAACTTAACGAGTGGCTGATGCTCAGGCCAACATGCTACCTTAAGATTTATTTCTCCTATACATATTGACAATTTCATCAGCAACGTACAATTTTGAAATACTTGTACTAATAGCATTCCATAATTATTAGATATCATGAATATATCAAATCTAAGTTATCAGTAGCTATTACTATGATAGCGATACAAATATTATTCTATTAAAATTGGGACTATTAGAAAATTATACTTTTACACTCCGAAAGACCGTTACTGTAAAAACATCGGAAATTGTTGCAGGAAATAATTACAAAGTAAAAGATTGAGGTAAAGGGAAGTATAGCAGATAAAATATATACCTATATAATATTTTTATGTAGTTGAAGAAATCAATATAAAAGTTTCATTTCCATGTGCTAAAAATCGAAGGGAATTCAGTATTTTGTAAAGTTTCAATATATTTTCCTTCAATGTTAAATAATCTAGAAAAAAAACTTACATATATCATAAAGAGACAAACAATCATAATCCATATATACAAACATGAACACATACATACACACATAGACAAACACACACACACACACACACA
>NC_090737.1:109597090-109614590 GCF_036898095.1 Palaemon carinicauda | reverse complement strand
CACTATTTGAAAAAGTAGATGCTATAAGTCCAAGGGCCCCCAAAGGAAAAATATTCCAGTTAGGAAAGGAAACCGTGAAAAAAAAATTAAGATGAGTAACAATTTAAAATAGATATCTCCTACAATAATCACATTATCTATAACAAAACAAGAGGAAGAACCATATGGTTAAATAATGTTCCCAAGTGTACCCTCAGGCAAGAGAACCCTAACTCAAAACAGTGGGAAAGGCCAATGATACAGAGGCTACGGCACTTTCCAAGACTAGAGAACAATAGTTAGATTTTGGAGGTGTCCTTTTTCATAGAGGAGATGCTCATCATAGTTTAAGAGTATCTTCTACCCTTACCACTGAAAAATGAAAGTACACTAACTCCTTTGGTGAAGATTATTTGTTTGGTAATCTCTGTGTTGTCAGGTGTATGAGGACAGTGGAGAATCTGCAATGAAGAGGCCAGGCTAATTAGTGTGTGTGTGCATAGGCAAGGGTAAAGTGAACCGTAACCAGAGTGAACGATCAAATGTAGAACTGCATTGCCATTCAACGGGTGGTTGGTGCCCTGAACAACATATTACTATATATTCACGTTCGTGTTATACACGAGAACTAATAATTATACAAATGCAATAACTTCACTAGATTTATGTAGCCTGTTGATATAAACTTACTTATGAATAACATATATCTTATAATCAACGAATTCCACTTAACTACCTAAATATGCTTTCATAATTTATATTCACATATTTTGTGACGGTTAGGTCATAAGTTATGGTCAATGTAAGGTAGGGAAAACGTGTTAGATATAACAATAAGAAAAAGTTCATATTTTATGCTCTGAAAGCTTAATGGTGTTCGTTTATAAGTTATTGGTCTGTCTATATCCTTCCAATTACAAATGTTTAACCAAATGGAAATAGTCTCTTTACCTCATAATCACTAAAATTCCAATATATAAATGCAAATAGTCATATAATGGGTATTCAAACTCTGCTTTAGAATTCTCAGCTCAAAACTGCCTCAACCTATAGGAATACGTTTATTTTATCATTCCCTTTCACAACACTTTACTAGGCTTCAATATCAACAACATTTAAAAAAAATACAAATATATCCAGTGGGCTAGGGATACTTGCCTTATTTCTGGTATAGTCTAGTAACATATTGAAGAGTATCAATTTAGTTTAAAAGACATCGAAATTACTATCAATTATTTTAGTCACTATATATTCAGTGATTTATCGACAACTCCGAAGGCAAGCAGATTTTATCTCTTGCTCAATGTAAAAAAAAAAAACCTATATACAAAAGAATTTCTTAAATCTTGGAAAATTACTATATAATGTTTAATTTGGTATTGTGTTTTTCCTCTTTAGTTATATTAGGTCATATAAGTGGAAACATATCTTTCTGTAAACCAATAAATCAGTGGCCCATACTACTCAAAATCGTTACTGAAATTATAAACTAAATGGGACTTAACATACTGAAAAAGAAAAAAAAATCAAATCAAGTAAACAGTCGGTATTGGCTTACAGCTGTTGAAATAATTATCTAATGCAACGTGCCTTTCACTTGAATTTTGTTCTCTACCATTTTGTTACGTAGTAAATACACTGAGAAAAAAAATATTTACAAATTCTATGGGTATGATAGTGTTTTATCCTGAGAGATGTGGTTGTTTAGACAGAGATAAGTGCAACTAAGTATATTTTAACAAATAAAAAAATTATATAGAAGCAGTTCAAAGAAAGAAAGTCACCTAAACAAAAACATAATAAGGCAGGCTTGGACAGGTTTTCATCAGTGCTGATGAAGAGCGATATACACACAACAACAAGAAAAAAAAAGGAAAAAAAAATCGCTACACTGTACGATCATGTGTGAAACATATATGATACAGGAACTCTATACAAACAATTGATAACCCTGCATATCTTTATTAGCCAAGAACACTTTAAAAAAAAAATATTTGCTGTATAAAACAGTTGTCTTAATTACAGACAAAAATTCTATTTTCGGGAAAATTAAGTTATAAAAAATTAATAAATAAAAAATTTTAATATAGTGGACACCATTCAAATGCAGGAGTTTCAGTTTTATAATAACTTTCATTCCCTACTCAAGTGACTTCTTGCCACAAACTGTTCTCATTGGATCAAATTTATTGTAGTAAAGAGAGCACCTGGAGCCTTAACATCCCTATTAAATATCTTCATGGCAGGCGTAACACTCTCCTTTTCTTACCACGACCATTTATCTCGTAAGCATAATTAGCCTTAGCTGGAGACGACCATCAAATGAGATAATTTTGCTCCAACAATGAAGGAAATAGCTTAGATAAGAAGATTTATTACGTAAAAGGAATTAAGGGATTTACTGATAACGATCTTATTTGAGGATATCATTACTGGAAGAATTCAGAAAAAAATAATTACTTATTCAATATAAAAACATATGTACATACGCACACATATGCATATATATAAATATATATATATATATATATATATATATATATATATATATATATATATATATATATATATATATATATATATAGATATATTTTGTATATATATACCTGTGTATATATATGTATATATACACATGTATTTGTATATGTGTATATATATATATATATATATATATATATATATATATATATATATATATATATATATATATATATATATATATATATATATATATATATGTATATGTATATATATGTATTTATGTTTATATTAGGGTGGATCTGGTTTCATAGTGTATGATCATATATGTTTAGAATTTTATATCATGAAAAGTATTATTTTTTTTTCTTGAATATATAAAAAACATATTCCTTTGCCAATTCTTATCACATACTAAAAAACGATATGAATACAAGTTAAATTTTTTCTTAGCACAAGTTATTTAATCTTTTGAAGGGAAAAGCAAACTAAGAGTGAAGAATAAGAGGAAGGGTGGGGATTAGAATGTGAAGTTCTTTTTACAGGAATAAGAGATTTAATTTTTTCTAAGTATATGAAATGAAGAGCAAAAGAGTAAAGCAGTTAATTAATATACAAGAAATATAAAGTTTAAAAAGGCAAAAAAAAAAAAAAAATATTATTTCATATTTTTGAACTGGTCGTTCATGAAAGTAAGGAATTTGAATAAAATGGAACCAAAAAGATTAATGCAAACGATAAATCAAGATAAAATCATATAAAAGAAGATATGTACTCATTTTTTTATTTTTTTCATAACTCATATGAATAAAAAAAAAAAAGAATCAAATTACATATAGATGTTTTACAATTCAGCTCTATCATGATATTTTTTGACCTTGTAAATATATAGAAAATCTGGGGCTATTGAGAAGATTAGAGTACTTAAAAGCTTATATAAATCGGAGTTTGTGTCCAATTCAGGTAGATTCTATTTTTATCTACGTTGATATGCAAAACCAATAAAATTCAGAAATTTTATGTGTGGATTCCACCATAAATCTCTTCTTTACATAAATTTTTTCATAAATTTTTCCTCTTTGTTTTTGAAACTTTATAGGTAAACATTACTGTGAATTTTGTTTTATTTGGTTTCATGGATGAGTGTTTGCAGATGATATAACTATCAAACATTAGTGTTTCGATAACTCTCTTTAGCTTTGTGATGCTTTGTTATTGTCTTAACAGAACTGTACAAAAAATATATATATATTTCTGTTTTTAGAAAAAAAAACAATTAAAACAGGAATCTGGACGATTACTTTATCAAAAAAGGAACTATCTTGAAATAACAAAAGATTGTTTTTCACGTTTTACTTTCTTTCTGTGTGTGTTTTTTTTTTTTTTTTTTTTGCTAATCTATTGCTTCAGGTCTGTGAGAAAAGGTATTTATATTACTGAATTCATAAGTTTTAACACTGTGCGTCTATATTTGTGTGTGTGTGATTTTTTGCGTTTATTCATTAGAGAGAGAGAGAGAGAGAGAGAGAGAGAGAGAGAGAGAGAGAGGAGAGAGAGAGAGAGAGAGAGAGAGAGAGAGAGAGAGAGAGAGAGAGAAATTTGTCTATGTTGGGAATATATATATATATATATATATATATATATATATATATATATATATATATATATATATATATATATATATATATATATATATATATATATATATATATATATATATATATATATATAATATATATATATATGTATATATATGTATATATATATATATGCATATATATAGGTATATATATATATATATATATATATATATATATATATATATATATATATATATATATATATATATATATATATATATATATATATATATATATATATATATATATATATATATATATTTATACATATATATATATATATATGTATATATATAAATATATATATATATATATATATATATATATATATATATATATATATATATATATATATATATATATATATATATATATATATATATATGTATATATAACGGATTTTGAGCGAAGCGAAAAATCTATTTTTGGGTGAGATAGCCATGTCGTCCTGATGGAAGTTCCTATAGGGTAGCTTCCTAGGGTATATTACAACTACGGCGATATTCCCAGAGAATTTACCTTAAGGTACCAGAATTCTAACTCCTGGAGCGAGTATCCCTCGTGAAAGGGATATCGCGACATATCAGAGGACGTATTCTAGACACGTCACATGGCAATCTACGACCTGAACAGTGATTCGTCTCGTAGGAGGGAGATTGACGAGATACGAATTCGGGAAAGAAAAAGGGGAGCCGCTCCCAAGGCTTCCCTATCCCCCGATTCGTATGCGTGCCTGGCGCCAATCCTGGCGCCATCTGTATTCCTTGTAGCGTACACGAGGTGCTACAGATACTGTATGTAGGGAGGGGTCCTACAGCCCTTTCTTAGAAAGGCAAGGGCGGGTCCATCAGGACGACATGGCTATCTCACCCAAAAATAGATTTTTCGCTTCGCTCAAAATCCGTTTTTTGGGCTCAAGCCATGTCGTCCTGATGGAAGTGTACCAGAGCATTACTGTATCTGTGGATTCTCAGAACGTGCCGTACTCCCCGGAGGTAATTTTTTCCCGGTCGACTAGACCTAGAGACCTAAGATGTTACCGTTATACATCTTTTCAACTAACTATAAACTATGTTAGAGCTTCCTGCCCCCTACAGGGAAGAGTCCTACTAGACTCTGGAAAAGTCTCGAAGAGTACATATATCTATGTACGAATACCAGGCAAGCTAATATAGTGGTCTCGCCCTATATTAAGTAAAGCATAGTTTGTAAAGGACCACTGCGTCAATATGAAATATCGACCAGTTTTCCGCACAATACTTGTATTGGACAAAGGTTTTATATCCGCATAGGAGGAAAACCAATGCAACATAGCTTGCATAAAGGAACAATTCTATTAGAATTATCCCAGATAAGGTACATAGAATGAATGCTCAATTATACCAGTAAATTGACACAGGTGAAGGAGACGCAAGGTTCTCAAGAACCAGATTATTGACAGGCAATAAATAGACAGGTTAACCACAATATATATATATATATATATATATATATATATATATATATATATATATATATATATATATATATATATATAAGAAGAGGATAACCCAAAACTTTAAGCATAAGTATGATAGTAAACAGGGCTTGTTTGTCTGAAAGAAAAACATTAGATGCCACTTTTAAGATACCGAGGTATCAAAGTCATAAAAGCCAGTATTACAAATCAATGACATTAGCGTTAGAAACGCTCGGCACACATGTCTGCACTTATGCTAGGTTCACCTTCGGAAATGGAACAGTCTGGATGGGCAACACAGTGCCCTCACTTAGTTTGTAGTACAGTATGTAACTACACACTCACCCTGGAATTAATCGTCCCAATTAAGACCACTGTTCCTCGCAGAGTTAAACAGTAGGGTTAACACCGCGACCCACTGCTACCACAGATCTCTTTTAGTTCCTCTACTTGCTTCGCATAGTGGCGAAAGAACACTCTGGAAGACTTCCAGCCAGTGTATGAACGGAGATGTTCAAAATCCATGCAATTAAAGAAATTTAAGAATGAGGCAACTTTCCTCGGATCGTGACCTGCGGGTGTATTGTCAGGATCCGCTCTGCGAATAAAATATGTGATTTTTGCTCTGAGTTGATTCAGAGATAAATTTGAGCCTGATGTTTCTCCCCTGAATAGTTGACCACCCTTGAAGTCTGAAGTTCTATGAAGATAGACCTTTAGGCATTCTACTGGACATAGAGATGCATCTTCTTTCAGAGGGCAGATTCTCCAGGGACCCCACCTGTTGGTGGGTAACTCATTCTTGGCGAGAAACGTAGGATCCGGAAACAGGTTCAGTTCTTCCCCATCCAGGAACTGAACACGACCTGCCTCTCTCGAGAGGCTACAATTTCACTAACCCTGGCCCCGGACGCGAGTGCAAATTAGGAAAATAACTTTTTGTGTCAAATCCTTTAACGCACATTCTTCATTGCTCAACAGAGAAGCGAAATGAAGAACTTGTCTAAAGACCATGAAATGGGCTTTGGAGGTGCTGAAGGTCTGAGCCTAGCACAGGCTTTCGGGACTTTATTAAAGATCTCGTTACCTAGGTCGACCTGGAAGGCATATAGAATGGGTCTTGTCAAAGCAGACTTACACGCTGAAATCGTGTTCGCTGCCAACCTTTGACCATGGAGGTGGGGAAAAAAGATAAGCAGAAGTCTGTCAAGATCTCCTGCGGAATCTTCGCCTTGACAAAAGGCCACCCATTTTCTCCAAGATGACTCATATTGCCTTCTAGTAGATTTGCATTTATATTCCTCAATGAAGTCTATACTGGCTTTCGAAATCCCGAAACGCTTTCTCACCGCTAGGGAGAGACAATCATGAACTGCAGGGTCCGGGTTTTCTGTAATGAAGCGCAGACAGTTGACTTCTGGACTCGCTGGGTCAGAACTGGATCTGGTAGTGGTACAAACTTCAGCTACAGTTCCAATGCCAGGAGGAACCACACGCTGTTCGGCCACTTGTGGGCCACTATTGCCGCTACCCTTTGAAGGATCTCAGTTTGTTGAGGACCCTCAACAGAAGGTTGTGAGGAGGGAACAGATAAATCTTGGACCATCTGTTCCAGTCGAGGGACATCGCGTCCACTGCTTCCGCTAAGGGGTCCTCGTACGGGGCACGTACAGGGGCAACTTCTTGTTGTCTTTCGTCGCAAAGAGGTCTATCTGCAGTTCTGGGACTGATTCAGAATGAAGGAGAATGATCCTGCGTCTAAGGACCATTCCGACTCTATCGGTGTGAACCTGGATAGAGCGTCCGCTGTCACATTGCGGACTCCTTGAAGGTGAACTGCCGACAGGTACCACTTCTTCTTTTCCGCCAATCGGAAGACGGCCAACATCACCTGGTTGAGAGGTGGTGACCTCGATCCTTGTCGATTCAAGTATCTTACAACTACCTCGCTGTCTATTACCACTTTATGTTGAACGAATGACGCGGGGAGACTTTCTTTAAGGTAAGGAGCACTGCCCTAGCTTCTAGAAAGTTTTATGAGAAAGGTCTTGAATAGCCTGGACCAAGTCCCCTGGACTTTTTTCCGATGAGAGTGACCTCCCCATCCCTCCTTTGAGGCGTCTGAGTGAATCGTCACCGACGGGGGAGGTGGCTGAAGAAGAACCTGACTTCTTTAGATGTCTGGCTTGGGACCAAGGCCTGAGAAGAGTACTTAGCCGAAGCGGCTGGTCTTCTCAGATCTCTTCACGCGTTTGATGCATAACTTCTCCAAACTCCGATTGCATCCTTTAGCTGTGCTCTTAGCACTGGGTCTGTCACCGAAGCAAACTGGAGAGAGCGCAGTACTCTCTCCTGCTCGTGTCTTGATATCCTTTCGGAATTTTGAAGTCTCTTGACAGAACCCGCTATCTCCTTCCTTTTCTTCGCTGGGGTGGAGAAACGGTGTGACAAAAGGTCCCAGTGGATCTTAGCCACTGGAACTTTTGAGATGGAGAAAGTCGAGACTTTTTCTGTTGATCTTGAAGCCTAGGTACTCTAGGAACTGGATCACTGACTGGAAGCTTGCAAGCATTCTGTCTCGGATGCTGCCCACACCAACCAGTCGTCCAGGTAGGCTACTACCTGAATTCCCTTTAGGCGAAATTGTTTGAGAGCTACGCTCGCAAGCTTCGTAAATATCCTTGGGGCTATGTTTAGCCCGAATGGCATGGCTCCGAAGGCGTATAGTCTTCGCTGTAGCCTGAACCCTAGGTAGGGGGAGAGTCGATGGCTAATTGGAATGTGCCAGTAGGCATCTGACAAGTCTATAGAGACGGAATATGCCCTCTTGGGCAGTAAGGTCCTTATGTGTTGCAGTGTTAGCATTTTGAATTTGCAATTCACTATGAACTTGTTAAGTGGCGACAAGTCCAGAATGACTCTGAGCTTTTCCGAGTCTTTCTTGGGAACACAAAACAGCCTCCCTTAGAAATTGATGGGCTTCACCCTTTTTCTCCAACCGTTCTTGAACGTACTCCTCCATAACGGGGGTGGAGTGTTGGAAAAACCGAAGGTACGGGGGTGGAGTCCTGTACCAGCTCCCGCCCAATCCATTCTTGAGTAGGCTGTGGGCCCAGGGATCGAAGGTCCACCGATCCCGAAATTTCAGAAGTCTCCCTCCTACCGGTATCACCTCACTTGGACTGCCGTCCTGAGGTCTTGCCTTCCTGACCACGACCACCCCTGAATCCCCTTCCCCTTGAGGGGCGTCTAGACGAGCCTCTGGCTGCTCCTCTAGGCTTTGCTCGGAAGGAAGTAGACTGCCCTTCGAACGCTGGGGTGAATGCCGTGGACTGTGTCGACACGGCCTGGGGTACCCACTGAAAGGTGGTCGGGGTTTGTGCCACGATCTGGGGCACTGGGGGCAATGGCAATTGCAGTTGCTGTTGCTGTCTAAGAGGCTTGGCTGGCCGAGACGGTAGCCTAGTCCTCATAGTCTTCCTCTTTGGTTGAGGACCCTCATCCGGGGAAGACTTTCTTTTGATAGCCAGGTCCCACTTCTGGAGAAGGTTTCTATTCTCCAAGGTGGCTTTATCAAAAACTTCTTTGACCAAGTCGGTAGGGAAAAAGGTCTTTTCCCCAAATGTTGGAGGAGATTAGTTTCTTTAGCTCGTGCCTCACTGTAGCCGAGGTAAACACGAACTCCCTACAAGCTCTCCTTGCCTTGACGAAGCCATAAAGGTCCTTCGTCACTGTGGCCAGATGAGGCTTGGCCACTACCATGAACATTTCATGGACCTTGGGGTCACTTGCCATCGTCTCGAGAGTAGTCTGAAGAGACATTGAGGCAGTCAGTCTTTCTTTTGTATCGAACTCACTTCGCAAAAGAAAGTCAGACAGCTTAGGGAGGTCCTTGCCGAACTGACGTCCGGCAATATCAGCCTCCAACTTCCCCACTTAGAACGTAAGATGGACGTCCTTCCAATCTTTGTGGTCCATAGGCAGGGCCAGCGACAAGGGTTTACACTCCTCTAGGGAGGGGCAAGACTTGCCGGCCTCGATTGCTTTTAGTACAGCCAGAAACCCTTTCTGTAAAAGGGGGAAGGCTCTAGTAGGCGAGGACACAAAGGAAGGGAGCTTCCTATTCAATGCAGCTACCTTTGAGTTAGAGAAGCCCCTCTCTTTCATCGAAGATGAAAGTAGAGCTTGAGCCTTAGCATGGTCATCACTATGACCTCCTTCGGCTCTGCCTCCTCCTTTGAAGCTGGTTCCTTCCTCAGCCGGACATAACAGTCCGGATATGGTGCCTTGCTGGGCCAGAATTCCACCCTCCAGGGGAACTGAGCCCAGCATATCCGAGATGACGATCTTTCCAGTCGTCATCGACATGTGCTCAGCATACCTCCATGGGTTAGCATCCGAGCACAAAGGAAGGTCTTTCACATTGAGCTTTTCTGGGGCCCATGTGATTCTGCAAGGCACTGCCTTCGCAGTTCCATTGCAGCCGCCTTCTCCTGATTCTCCTTCTGCATTTGTTGGATCATTCCAACAATAGAAGAGAGGGCCTGTCCCAGCTCTACTGGGAGACCGGCCGATGTAGAGGGACTTGAACTTCATCCTGGGCTTCTGCAAGGAGGTCTTCCTCCTGACACCCGTCCACATCAGATATCCTGTCATTTAGCTGGATGTCTTGCATCGCGACCGCGACTTCAGCATCCACCTGGATCTGAACTTAGGGGATCTCCTCTTGAGGCTGGGGAATCACTGCATCAGCTGATGCCTTAGGGAAAAGATACGCCCTCATCTTCTCACTTGGAAGATAAGGGCCAGAAGTGTACTTTTGGAAGCCCCTTACCCAGGTACGAAGCTTCTTCCTAGCTATTTAAATGTCTCATTAATCAGGTTAGTGCATACAGTACATACCTGAGGGTCCCAATACCGGAGATCATCCTTGGAGACAGCGTATGCTGCGTGTCTCCTACAAAACTCATGTCCGCAGAGGTTCTTGCTGCTGACATTGCAGAAAGCACTTCCCCACTTCGGAGTGTCCTTCTGTAAAGAGAAGAAATTTCCATGAGTATCAAGTGAACTATGTATTACTGGATATGCATAGTATAGCATAACAATTCAGAAATTAAAGACACACACTTGTGTTTCCCTCACAACCCATTGCTGCAGCCTTCCAGATAATAAAATCAAAATGGTTTATCTCTACTAGAGTAACCAGTGCAAAGTTTCCAGAGGAAACAGGTGGAGCTCACACCTAGGCAATGATTTTAAAATCCGGGATAATAGACAGGGAAGAACTCTGCTTCTTGTCTGAAGGCAACAGCAAAGGGCCGTGCAGGAAAACACAATAGTGTTAGAAGATACAGTGCTGTACCTAAACTTTTACTATAGTTTTCTTCTTACTGTATATGCTATACAGAAGAATACTAGTACAGTATAGGAGGATGTGTGCCGGCCTGCCTTTGCCGGCCGGCACACACCACAATTAGCTTTAAAGTATACTACTTAACAGCTATAGGGCGGCAGCCCTCTGGTTCAAATGCCTGTGCTGGCGGCAGCAGCTGCCGGCCAGCAACAGCCAGTGTTGGCCGGCAATGATTGCCGGCCAGCAACTACACAAGGTAGTACCCAGCTGCCGGCCACACTCTTGGTGACCGGCAGACAAGGACTGACATAAGCCGGCCGGCAAAGGTACAAGACCGATGCCAGCCGGCAGCAAAAGAACCAGAAGACTACACCTGCCCGGCTGCCGGCCTCATAGGCCGGCAGCCGGGACAGGTACAGCACTAGAAGAAAATAGAATGGATGCCGGGATAAGAGTGTACACAACCCCCCAAGCCCGGCAACCGAAAGAGTGCATATAAGGAAGGGGAGAAACTTAATTCAGGCTTCCTTGACCAATGCCGTCCGGCTCTGCCGGCAGGCATGGATGAGGGACCAAGAGAGGTCCGGGCAGCACTCGAAAACATAAGACCCTTGCCGTCCAGCATCTCTGCCGGCCGGCAATGGGCTTAGTCAATTCCACATCCCAACCTATACTAGGTCCAGAAGTAGAATGACATACAGTACAGTAATACCCCTGCCGGCCAGCTCTGCCGGCCGGCAAGGTACAGTACAGTAATGGCTAGGCCATTACGGAGATAGAGGGGGAAGGGACAAGAGGGTCCTGCCAACCTTGCTTTAGTGACAGATCACCCGCAGCCAAGAACTTTGTCTTAGCCTAAGGGAGATCTAAGGGAAAGGGCCAGCACAGTAGTATAATACCTGCCAGCTTCCAGAGCACCAAAGCAAGGAAGGCGTTGCTACTCCCAAGGGAAGATTTTATCCTCCCCGAGAACAGCAACAGGACTTAGTCTGGTCGATCACACAAGAAGGAATCATAACTACAGAAATCTTCGATAGTGACCTAAGGGAGCTAAGCTCCCTTTGTAAGTGTTAGGTCAGCGAGGGAGACTCTGCCCCAAGCCAGACAACACGGACTCAGACTAAAAACTCTGTTGTTCTGTCCCTCTTTGAACCAGACTCTGCTGGAACAGGAAGGTACAGTAACACCCTAGTATAGTTTTATCGAAAATAAATTCGGAAAAAACCACTTAGGGATAAGCCCAAGGCTTAAACAGAGGGAAAGGGATTGCATACCTTCTCCGAAGAAAAGAAAGCAACCGGGGAGTATAATAAAGTATACTAAGGCTCCATAAGCAAATAGCCTAGGCACCAAGAGAATCGATTACCTGATTCACCGAAACTCTCACGTATACAATCTTGGAAATATTCCACACAGTCTAAAATGTATAAAATATAGCCTAAAGCTTCAATAAAATTTTAATTACACTCGGAAAAACCAAAATCATGCATTAAGTACTAGGACCAAACGACTAGGCTACATGGCCTAGCGTAGGCCAGAATGGCGAATACTTCGCCAAATAATACTAAGCACGAAAGGAAATCCTATGTAAAGCTAAATAGCTAAAATTTATTAAGCAAAACAACCAGGAATGTCACTCTGACTAACTAATTTATACCTAGCGAGTGACAGTATCCAGGACACCTCTGGTAGGCTACGGCTCTTGTATCAAAGATTAATCCTATTAATCACTCAAAATTTTACCAAGAGCCTACATTTATACATAACAGACACTATACTCAACTTATCCGAGGTCAACGAAGACGAAGAAGCCATGAAAAGCTGAATAAATCCAAGATTTGCGAGAAAAACAGGAAAAAACACCGAGTTGTTAAGCTACGCAAAAAGGAATGCAGATGGCGCCAGGATTGGCGCCAGGCACGCATACGAATCGGGGGATAGGGAAGCCTTGGGAGCGGCTCCCCTTTTTCTTTCCCGAATTCGTATCTCGTCAATCTCCCTCCTACGAGACGAATCTCTGTTCAGGTCGTAGATTGCCATGTGACGTGTCTAGAATACGTCCTCTGATATGCCGCGATATCCCTTTCACGAGGGATACTCGCTCCAGGAGTTAGAATTCTGGTACCTTAAGGTAAATTCTCTGGGAATATCGCCGTAGTTGTAATATACCCTAGGAAGCTACCCTATAGGAACTTCCATCAGGACGACATGGCTTGAGCCCAAAAATATATATATATATATATATATATATATATATATATATATATATATATATATATATATATATATATATATATGTATATAAATAGATATATGTATATATATATATAAATAGATATATGTATATATATAAATATATACATATATATATATATATATATATATATATATATATATATATATATATATATATATATATATATATATATATATATATATATATATATATATATAAATATATATATATATATATATATATATATATATATATATATATATATATATATATATATATATATATATATATATATATACAATTCTATAGGTTTACAGTACTATGAAATCATAACGGAAGCTTTTGGTTAACTTTTTCCCTTACCAATATATTAAATTTGGCCGTTATTATCCAGTTTTGCTGAAACATCATCAAAATAAATTTTCTTTCTTGAAAATGCATAAGTATCCTTCATATAAGGTTCTCACATTTAGATGCAGCCAGTTTCTTTCATTCGATGATTTTTTCCAGTACCACGTTGTAATCTTGCAATTTTATGTTGTTGTCAAAAAATGTTTGTATTGGGCCAGACCTGATATTTAATAGACTCTTTGGTTCCAGGTGCTCTTGATATGGCAATAAATCTGAACCAATGAGAACAGTTGTCGGCTAAATGTCCCTTAAGATATAAAAAGAAAACACTATATATTACAACTTTCATCATGGTTTCTGTTTCTGTTTCATATCGTTACATTTATTTTCAGTCATTATATTATTCAAAATATTCTTTAAACCAATATCTTTGTGATAAGGTTGTTAATTCATAATTATATTGAGGCATTGAAAAAACTTTTTGTTTCTCAAGGTCGATTTATCCATAAAAGGCCAATGCTGTGAGTGCTACCATCTCTTTTACGTTTTTTTTTTTTTTTTTTTTTAAAGCTTAGAATTTATGAGTTTGAAGGTATAGTTTTTTACCAGATATTTCAAAATATAGCTATTTATTGACAGCTTGTCTTAAATACTTTGAAAAACTGTGTTTTGTAAATGAATGTAGGAGTTACATTTTTCTTGTCCTCCATGGTGACTATACTGTGCTGATATATTTCCAATATCATACTCTCTTTTAATTTTTCACCCAAGTTGATATTATATAAATACGGTACACATAGGGAAAATATTTGAATTTAGAGCATCATCCTAGGAGAGCTGCTTTCCATAGCTAAAGAAACTATTATACCGGCCTTTCCATTATTACAGGAGTTAGCTTGGATTATCCACCTCTCAGATAACTCTTTTTCGTATATTTCAGTCAAACTACAATCAAACCTCAAAAAAAAAAAATAATAATAATTATCAGGAAGTGTTTAATAATATATCCCCTATAACAAAAGAATAGTTCTATCATGACTCACTGGGTGAAAGTAGTTAAAGTAGCCACATTTAAGAATGGACACCAATTTTTTTTTCCAGTTAACATTGGTTTATTGACCCTAGTTTGTAAAGGTACGAAAATATGTAATTATTTTATCTAAATTACTATTTTTAGACACATTTCCCATATCCCCTGTGCATTACAGAGATTGCCGAGAAAATTAATCAGCTAAGCAATATCAAATGTGAAAAGGCATAAGGCTGGAATTTATATTTACTACATAGATATGATTGGAAATTTTCGAATTTTTATGAATGCTGAGCAATCAGGGAACTCTTAGATTCACTTAAATACAAGAAGAAAATTGCTTCTAAATAGAGCAACAGCTGGTCATAACCTGTAAGTCCAATACGCATATTTATATTTACAGTAAATAACACAGATCCCATCTTTTCATCATAGTATATGAAGAAACTATAAATTGAAAGGTTAAGAGCAACAGAACAAGCATTCATTCCAAGCATTATGGCAACAAAGGGTTTAAAACAGAAAAGAAAAACGGATGAACCTTAACAGACAATTTCTACCTAACAATACCATCATCATTAAAAATTAAATATGTAATGTAATAAGTGGCCACATATTCGGTATAACAGAAGTAACAAGGATTAAGAGGAAACCTACGAACAAAATGAGCACTACTGCATGACACTATTAAAATTATTTCTTTTATCTTAACAAATGATACATTTAGAGAAGACCCATTATTTCATACTATTTCAAGTAGGGTCTATGCAGACTAGAAGGTAAATGTTGATAAGGTAAAGATGATCGGAAGTAATATATATTTATTTTATGTTCGGAAAAGCGTTAATGAATTAAAATGTCTGTGCAAAAACCAGGCTGTCTTACCCAGAACTAGAATTCATTTTTAAAATGAATCAGACTAAATTGTTCCTAATGATCCAGAATATTTATTTCTAATAAACAGGCTATTGTGGGTATATCCCTTACAGATACAGGAAAGGGAGTTTTCTTTGGTAAATATGTAAATGGGGCCTCCGCAAGAAATAGTAGACACCACCGATTGTGAGGAAATCTAATTGTCATAGCTATGTTATTCACGTACAAAACAGTTTAGAAATTACCTCTCCATACTGTATACAAGTGATATGTACTTTGTTCTAGATGGCAAGGTCATTGACAATATAAATAAGGCTACCCTCTGTATACTGATTCTATATCTTGAATATATAGGTACAATGAGTGAATAGTGGAAATTATGGGGCATGAAGTTGACCCATGGTAAAACTCAAAGTAGGATTGTAAGCAGTTCAATGGAAATGGCTCCGCAACATCTAGATCTCTGTACTAATATCTAATAGTTTATGCAATAATATGCAACTCTTTTGAAAATTTTGGTCTGATTCTTGTTTGCAAATTGAATTAGAGAAACATATTTTGTTATTTTTCTGCTTCAGTTGTGTTATTGAAAATGTCTTAGCAGATTTTCAGTCGTCCTTCTATCATTAAGATATGTTTTAATTCGCTTAGTATGCCTCATTTTGATTATTATTCACCCGTTCGGTCTTCAGCTCTCATCATAATTAGTTTGGATAAAATTGTCGTCTAATAAATTTCCAAATCTTTATCGTGATATTAATGGCTGAAAATTCTTTCAACTAGTACTTTGTGTACATTTCATAGGATTTTATATAATTCTGGCCATATTTAATATTCATATCTCTTAAATTACTAAGTTTGCTGCTCTTTCTAATAACTTTGCAGGAATTCTACTTGTATTCCAGCTATGACAAGGTTTTGGACAGGTCATGTTAAAATTACAGTTGAATTTGTTAAAATTCAGATGTTCAAACTTATATCCAATTATTTTATCTAAACAGATTCGAATAAATCTTTAATCATAGTTTTGGTACGAAAAATTCCTTTTTACCTTGTTTCTAAACTAAACAATTATAGTTTTTTTTATTTCTTTATTTTCTTTCCTCGCTGCACTAATTTTGCTTTTGAGTCTTTGGAGCTTGTAGCATCTTTCCCAATTAGAGTTATAGTCTAATTAGTACTACTACTACTACTACTACTAGTAGTAGTAGTAGTAGTAGTAGTAGTAGTAGTAGTAATAATAATAATAATGAAATAATAATCCTAATAATAATAATAATAATAATAATAATAATAATAATAATAATAATATATTTATTAATTACAATCTGAAACTTTAGAGGGAAAAGCAGGATGGTATAAGACCAAGTGCTCCAATAGCAAAAATAGCCCAGTGAAGAACGAGAATAAGTGACTTAAAAACAAGATTTTTTTTAGGAATAATATTGCAATAGATCTTTCATATATAAACTATGAAAAACTCCCAGGATAACAAAAGGGTGAGAAATAAGATAGAATAGTGTAAACGAGTGTACCCTTAAAAAGTGAACTCTACCCCAAGACAGTGGAACACCATGGTACAGAGGCTGTGGCCCTACCTGAGCATGAAGAACAATGTTTTGATTCTGGCGTATCCCTCTCCTAGAATAGCGGCTTACCAAGAGGAAAGATGGCACAGAACTATCATAGTGCAACAGTTAACCCTTTAATACAGAAGAATTGTTTTGCAATATCAGCTTTTTTAGGTTCATGGAGCCAGAGGTGATAGAATAGACCAGACTATTCAGTGTAGGCAAAGGGAAAAGGAGCCGTAACTAGTGAGAGGGATCCAATGTAGTGCTGTTTGGTAAGTCAATGGACACAGTAATGCTGTAGAGGTAGTATCTCAACAGGTGGAATGTGCCCTGGCCAACCAGCTACCTACTATAATAATACCATGCCTTCAGGGATCATAAAAAAAAAAAAAAAAAAAAAAAAAAAAAAAAAAAAAAAATGTTAGCAAACTTTTATGAAACTTCCAGTTGGAAGCATATTGTAATATGACTTAAAAAATGGGTATATACTTTTTTTTTAGGTATGCCATTAACTCTACCATAAA
>NC_090737.1:109579590-109582090 GCF_036898095.1 Palaemon carinicauda | reverse complement strand
CATAGGTCATGATATATATATATATATATAGTATATATATATATATATATATATATATATATATATATATATATATACATATATATATATATATGTATATATATATATATATATATATATATATATATATATATATATATATATATATATATATATATATATATATATATTTATATATATACATGCATACATAAATTTATAAGGTTATTAAAGACAATTACCCTTATTACATTCAAACACAGCTTCAATTATGTCATCTCTTTTATCAAACTTTATATAATTATTTGCAGGATGAATAAAAAGCAGATCAATAATCGCTATTTCAAGTAAGAACCATGTGTGACGTCTCATTTACCTTTTTTTAGTGCAATCTAGAAATTCAAACAAAATGTGATCTTACACCTTTCTAGCTTTTGAGTATCCTTATTTATGCCGTTCTTTCTTTGAAGTATTCATTAGATAGCGTCTAATTTCATAAATTTTCCTCTAGAATAGCTTCCATGACCTTAATAACTGCAAAATATTTCTGCTAGTGGGGCATATCAAAAAGTAATTATGAGTCTTCAACCTGTATGATTTTAAAAGAAAAGAAAATATATCCTAAGTAATATTTCATGCAATGTTTTAAGATAATAATTCTTTAAAGGTCTGCTATACATTTTTTCTTAGTTTTATCAGTGATTACTTATTAGATTTTAATTTGATTTTACTTGGTCTTTTCAAAATTTTACTTAATTAAATAGAGAGACCGATTGTTTGGCAAAACCTTACCTGATTTTGATTTTAGACAAATTTATTTATCTTGTATTTGTATCAATAAATACATCATTTAACTTTCATTTTTACATATTTCCTTTAAATGCGGTATATACCATCACTTGCCAAAAGTACTTTGGAAACTACAAACAAGTACTTATTCATATTGAATCGCAGAGCGTCGAATCATCGATTTATTTCAGTTCTTTTGATGTGATGATTAGCTACCGTTGCTCATTCCTCTTTTACCAGTTTGAATTGTTGAGTTGAAGGTCACAGTGGTATTGAAAGTAGTTATTGCTGTCGCATTATTGTTCTAATTATTATTTGTCTGGGTAGGTGAAAGCCTGTTGACCGCCAATTAGTGATATTGTTGGGTTCATTTCTATTTGTTTCAACTTTTTATTTCATATGCATTTTATTTTATTGTTGATCCTACATCTGCAATATGTTTTAACTATTGAACTATTAACTTTACTTTTAAACGCTGCAGCCTTTTGTGTGTGTGGTGTGTATGTGTGTGTGTGTGTGTGTAATTTTTAGATCCGATATTTTTTTTTTATGTGATGTTCCAACTATATCATGAAACGAATGTTTAAGATGCCCATCATATAATTTTCTTTAAGTTATTGTTGTATTAATCTTGTTCAATGACAGCGACTTCCATACTTATATATTTTACATCA
Organism: Palaemon carinicauda; assembly: GCF_036898095.1. Taxonomy (NCBI): domain Eukaryota; kingdom Metazoa; phylum Arthropoda; class Malacostraca; order Decapoda; family Palaemonidae; genus Palaemon; species Palaemon carinicauda. The sequence goes on along the minus strand of NC_090737.1, from coordinate 109,580,648 downwards.
ATCTAACCTCAAAAGTTTTTATATAGTTCTCCATAAATCGAATAGCAGTTCTCCAATATATTTTCTCATATTTTCTTTCTCCATATTCAATGATATTTTATCTTCCATGTTACAAATATAGGTGTGATCTTCCATAATGATACTATGCCTGTATTGGCAATGTTTCAAATATTACTTTAACTCTACTTGACTTGTAACAGTACAGGAGATTAAGATATCATTAGTAATTGTTATACTATTCATTATATGAGGTTTTCTGCATCGAATAATTTACCTCATGTTATATATGCAAATTATAATACACTTCACTTATATATCCATAGTAATCACATTCAAACTCACCGCTTATTATTATATAACCTTATTTTACAATAATAAAAACTCAACAATATCAATTCTCATCCCGAAAAATATAGTTTCAATCAAAGTTGTAAAGATGCTCGAAAAATAATAATAATAATAATAATAATAATAATAATAATAATAATAATAATAATAATAATAATAATAATGATAATAATAATAATAATAGTAATAATAATAACAATAATAATAATAATAATAATAATAATAATAATAATAATAATAATAATAATAATTATAAAAAATAATAATAATAGTAATAAAATAATAATAATAATAATGATAATATTACTATTGTTTTGGTTATTATTAAATTTGTCATTATTATTATTATTATTATTATTATTATTATTATTATTATTATTATTATTATTATTATTATTATTAATATTATTATTATCATTATTATTATTTATTATAATAATAATGAAAAGAGAACTCGGCTGTCATTATCAAATGTTTAAACAATAACTCAATATATAGGATAATACTGAACCATGGCTTATGAAAAAAATATTTATAGTTCAATTGTACTACCGATAGAGCGCTCACATGATCATTTTGGGATCCAATAAACTCTGTATTGTGTTATCTAACCGATCCATATTATATCGTAAAATCCCCTACATTTGAAGATCGCCTATTTCAGAGAGCCTGAACCTTCCCTCTTTAAGAGAGTACTATGGGCTAAAGTT
>NC_090737.1:109561537-109569037 GCF_036898095.1 Palaemon carinicauda | reverse complement strand
AAGCGTTCGCTTGATTTCGACGCGCTGAAGTCCACTTTCGTATCAGGGGCGTGACTCGCTCAACCACCAAAGCGGATTATGTTCTCGCGGCGATACCCGTGGACACCTTCCCAGAAATATCCGACTGGCTTTGTGAACAAGGAGACACCCCAATAGCGTATGATGCCCTCAAATCATACCTTCTGCAGCAGTACTCGCCGTCGCCAGCCGCCCGTATAGCAAAGCGTTTTCAGCTCTCGCAACAACCGTTGGGGGACCAAAAGGCTTCGCTTGCCCTCAGGGAAATGACCAGTATCGCTAGCCTTCAACCTGCCGCAGACGGCTCTCCTTGTGAGGTGAACCTACTCCGTGCCCTTTGGATACGCAGTTTACTTGAACCTGTGCGCGCTGCCATACCCGATGTCGATAGTTTACCCATAAAGGACTTAATGACCAAAGCCGACGCCCTTATGGACAGCCACTTCAAGACCTCCATCAACGCCTCCACCCCTAACGACGAGGATGCCTATTCAATGTCAACCGAAGCTGACATGAATGCCGTAGGACATACACGCCTACCCCGTGATGTGCCGAAGCGGCGACAAAGCCGCCCACCACCCACCAATCGCTCGCGCCCAAACGCACGACTTCTACAGCCACTTACTACCTCCCATCCGCCGCAGTTTTGCTACTACCACTTCAGATTCGGGGCAACCGCGAAGAAATGTGCCAAAGATTGTCAGTGGCCAAAAAACGTGTAAGTAGGCCATCGCTTGTGGCGGTGGCCTCTCATGTTTCCAATCTTTTCTTTTTACAGGATGCAGGAACGGGTGTGCGATTTTTGGTAGACACGGGTGCTTGTCGTTCTTTTTTGCCAAGGAAACTCTTCAAGGCACAACGTAGTCTGTCTACATCTGCCGACGTCCGCTTGGTAGCTGCCAACGGATCTGCGATACCCACCTACGGTTACGAGAGCCTCAAATTATCGTTTGGAAACAGTAAATTCAATTGGAAGTTTCTCGTTGCTGACGTCACAATGCCAATCCTCGGTGCGGATTTCCTCTCTCATTTCCACCTTCTGGTCGATGTCGCCCACCGACGATTGGTCAACGCAGACTCGTACTTGTCGACACCTCTTCAACCCGCCCCCTCTAACCTCGCTCTCCACATCAGCGCACCCACGGATGCCTACGCCTACCTCCTCACGTCGTACCCGGAAGTTTTCCGTTCAGAACTTCGCCAAACGCCCACGGTTCCAGCCAAGCACGGTATTTATCACCATATCAAGACGACGGGACCCCCAGTCTTTGCAAAATTAATACGTCTGGCACCGGAACGATTGGCAGCCACCAAACAGACGTTCGCCGAAATGGAGAAAATGGGCCTTTGCCAAAAGGCCTCCAGCCCATGGTCGTCACCCTTACACATCGTTCTGAAGAAAGACGGCTCCCTCCGTCCGTGCGGGGATTACAGGCGCCTTAACATGCAAACAGAACCGGATCACTACCCCCTCCCAAACATTGCCGATGTAACCTCTTACCTGCACAAAGCGAAGGTTTTCTCTACGCTCGACCTCCTGAAGGAGTATTATCAGGTGCCTACGAACCCAGAAGACATCCCCAAGACCGCCATCACCACTCCGTTTGGCACATACACCTACAATTACTCCTGTTTTGGCCTTCGTAATGCTGGGGCAACGTTTCAACGTCACATGGATGGCATCTTAGGGGACCTCCCTTTCTGTGTATGTTATGTGGATGAAATATTTGTGTTCTCCTTAAAAGAGGAACACCTCCGTCACATGCGCATCGTGCTCGACCGCCTGCAACAAAACGGCCTTGTAGTCCGGTACGACAAGTGTACCTTTGGCGCCAACGAAGTGTCGTTCTTAGGGCACCGTATCTCTCCTGAAGGAGTCCATCCCCTCCCTGAGAAGGTAGCAGCCGTTCAGAATTTCCCCACGTCCTCGACCGTCAAAGCTCTGCAGGAATTCTTGGGGATGATCAATTATTATCACCGTTTTCTGCCAGCCATTGCCGCCACTCTTGCTCCCCTCTACGCCTCCCTCAAGGGCAAGCCAAAGGACTTGAAGTGGGGTCCCCTTCAAGAAGCAGCCTTCTCCAATGCAAAGAAGGCCCTATCAACTTCTGCGGCTCTCACTTTTCCTATCCCACACGCCCCTCTCCTTCTCTCCACCGATGCCAGCGACGTTGCTATTGGTGCAGTACTCGAGCAGGTGGTCAAAGGCTCGCCCCGCCCATTGGCCTTCTTCAGCAGAAAACTGTCCAAGGCAGAATCTAGTTATTCTATCTTTGATCGAGAATTGCTGGCGGTGCACATGGCTGTCCGTCACTTTCGCCATTTCTTAGAAGGTACGCCCTTCGTCATTCGCACAGACCACATGCCTTTGGTGCACGCCCTCACTCGACAGTCTGACGCCTGGTCTGCCCGTCAACACCAACATCTCTCCGCCGTGGCTGAATACAATTGCACCCTCCAATACGTCCCTGGGAAAATGAATCCCGTTGCCGATGCCCTGTCAAGAAACACGTTGGCTGCCGTTCAACTGGGATTGGATTACAACGCCCTGGCTGAAGCCCAACGACAGGATCCAGAGTATCAAGCTTGTAGGACATCCTGCACGTCCCTCCCTTGGGAGGATTTTCCCCTCGAAGACTCCAACACCACCCTCCTCTGTGATGTCAGTACTGGTAGACCGCGACCTTGGATTCCTGCTCCCATGCGCCGACAGGTGTTTGATCTCATCCACGGCCTTTCACATCCCTCGTGCATTTCTACTGCACAGCTGCTGAAGGCAAAGTTCATTTGGCACGGAATTTCTAAGGATGCTAAGGATTGGGTCCGTGCCTGTACTTCTTGCCAAACTTCCAAAGTACATCGACACAGGAGTGGGCACCTTTCCTCAACCTCAGCGTCGTTTCGCACACATTCACCTCGATGTTGTAGGCCCCCTACCCACATCACAAGGACATCGTTACCTGTTTACCGTCATCGACCGCTCCACTCGTTGGCCTGAAGCCATTCCCATGGAAACTGCAACGTCCGCCTCATGTACATCTGCCTTACTCTCTGGATGGATTTCAAGATTCAGTATCCCTGAGCATATTACTTCTCACAGGGGAACCACTTTCACCTCTCAATTATGGACGTCATTAGCGAATCTCCTGGGCATCACCCTACATCAGACAACGGCCTACAACCCCGCTGCCAATGTAATAGTTGAACGTTTTCATCACACCCTCAAAGCAGTTTTGATGTCCCGCTACAAGGATTGCAACTGGTTTACTCAGCTTCCCTGGGTCCTCCTTGGACTAAGGACCACTCCTAGAGACGCCCTCGACGTCTCGGCAGCCGAAATGGTGTATGGAGACCCGTTGGTCGTCCCTGCCGAGTTTTTTCCTTCTACAACCTTCCTCCGACGATCTCCAGCGCATACATCACGTCGTGGGAAAATTTACTCAGTGCCGCCAGACTTACAAGCCCCCAGCGAAGCATCACATACCAACGTACTTGCACTCTGTAATGTACGTCTTCCTGCGCAACGACACCAGCAAGCCACCACTAACGCCCCCTTACACGGGCCCTTTCCTTGTGATCCGACGTAGTCCGAAAGCATTCCTCCTAAACATTCGGGGCAAAGAAGACTGGGTCTCCATTGATCGTCTAAAACCTACTTATCTTCTGCCAGATGACCCGCCTACAGTTCGCCTCTCTAGATCAGGGCGCCCTATTTAACATGTTCAGTATGTCATTTTTAGGGGGGGAGCCATGTACCAACCGTGTGTTACACAATTGTACATAATTCCTTTTGCATGTAATATGCTGTTATCTTCGCTCTTCCCTCGCACTCAAACGAACATGAAAATTCATGTCTGCTGTTTTGCTCTGAACATTGTCTGTCTCTCGAACATGTTTTGTCCTGTTGCCTTGAGGTTTTGTATATAAAGAAGAGTGTTCCTTAATATATAACTCAGTCGTTTCCAATATGCCTTTGAGTTCACACCCTTACTCGGCGCCGTCACACTGGGCATGGCGCCAACCACCAATTAATATACTACTGCTAAAGAGTTAGTGTTATTTGATTGGCCAAAATCTAATATATTGGATCTATCTCTGGTTATATCTCATTATTTGTCTATTTAAACATAAATGAAATAATTTGGTCTATTCTTTACAATTTTTTCCCTTTGCTGCTGCACATGGCCACTATAAGCTAACCAAAAAAAAAAAATATTCATATTATAGTGTTAACTATTTTACAGTATTTGTTATGTAGCTAGATTCCTCTTGGTGAGGGTAGAAGAGACACTTTAGCAATGGTAACCAGCTCTATAGGAGAAAGGATATGACAAATCTTACAGTTGTTTTTATTATCAGCCTTTTTACCATGGTCTTTGACTGTCTTGGTTTATTCTGCTTGAGGTTAAGATCAGGTATATTATTTTCACAGGTTCCTTATTTCCTTTCCGCATTGGGGTACTTCCTCTGTTGAGGCACTTGCGCTTAAAGTTAGAGCTTAGCTAGTAATGATGATAAAAATAATACTTTATGGGAAATAATATATTTAGGAAAGGTGGAAGGTTCCTTATATTTCGGTAAAGGTCTTAAAACGGAGGACTATTTAAATTTGGTGAAAAGGACATAGTCAGTATTTGGGGGAAACGACGCCATAAATTGCAAAATTTATTACGGTAACCTAATATGATATGAAGCCTACACTTCCTGCAGAGAAAATAAATTTCATTTCCAAGGAAAAAAAGAGCTTTGAAAAATGAGGGTTATGCTCGTCAAATACTTTCAGCATATTATTGATTTTATTGCTTAAAATTAAACCTTTATCGCCTTAAATAGCATGTCATTCATTTCCTTATTTATCTAAAAATGGTTATATGCCACTAAGGAATTATGCTTGGACAATACAAAAACGAGTATTTTAATTAACCTGCAGATTTCTTTTTTTCTTTTTCTGTTGTGGATTAGAGGGCGATTGATTTGGTGTACAATACTAGTATTATAGTGTTGCAGAGAAAATTAAGACAATTTAGGAAGCCGATTTGGGTAATATGCTTTTAAGAAAATATTCTGGCCCGTGGTTTAATTTCCTATTTTATTTCAGATATGAAATTCAAGCATGTAATATAAAGAAAATCATCAGAAAACATATGGGGATTATAAATTTAAATAGATTAGGATATAACTTCTTGTTCACATAGAACGTTCATATGATTAAATTTTTCGTCTAGCTTCCACAAAACTTTTCTAGGGCTCTTGTTATTATTACCATAAAATACTGGATTCTTACAAAAGGGCAATTATGGGTTTCCTCTTTTGCCTTAAAACTTGAATATACATATATATATATATATATATATATATATATACATATTTGGAGCAAAATATAAAGCTTTATATATTAATATTAACAAGAAAAAAATATTTTCTCATTTCTATACCAATACGGTACCCTCCGTACACAATTGAGGAAGAAGAGTGGAGTATAGATTTGAATTTCTCTGTTAGGCAATGCTCAATGATTATATAATCGAATAAGAGAACCATCAACACCACCTCGGAGAAAAAAAAAAAAAAAAAAAAAAAAAAAAAAAAAAACAATGAGGAGTGTACTGTCGTTCGGGAGAGCTCATTAAACGGATTTCAAAAGGCTTTTTTACTGTACCAGGTTTAAAAGAAGTCCTTAAAGGACCTTTTCCCAAAAAAAGTCCTAAAGATTTTGCATGGAAGGACATGGAAATATGAAAAGTTTTGGGCATACTGCAAATGTTCAGGAGCCTTTAGAATTTAATTATTTGCCGATAAATGGATAAGACATTAGGAACGTTGAAATAAGTGCAAGTTCCTAAGACCTTCATGATTAATCAATACACAAATATTCTTCAACGCGGGTGTTAAGCAATACTTGAACAAGAAAATAAGAAAGCGGAAATAGACTAATCATATATTTTCGTTAATACAGGAGTGTTTGTGTTCTTTCATGGAAGTACATTTGCACTTCATTTCCTTAGATGATAGAAAAATTCCTCACCCTTTTATAATCACTGGACTTTATCTTCTTTCACGTAATTAAATCTTCAACTAAATTTAGAGTTTTACTCTGAATAAGATCTATTTAATTTTTAGTGTCTCCATCTGGTCTTTTCTATTTCGATTTTTATGTTTGTTTTATTAAAACTAGGTGTTCATAATTTCAACATTGTATCTTTCAGAAAATTTTACAGAAAAATTCTGGTTTTTCTTGTTGGGACTTTTCATCACTCAATAATCTTATTATGGAGTAATACTTATTTGACAAATAAAGTTCTTCGAATCTGTAACGTCCCAAGATACTGTATACTTCTAGATATTATTTTTCAATAAAGATAATAAATAGGCATAACTATTTTTTAGAAGCTGGTAAGATTTACGCTATTGGTCCTTTATTAATGTTTTAAAAGTTATTGAATTGCGAAGGAATGGGTAAATCTTTTTTTGGAATTCTGCCTTAAACATAAAATCTGTAATATATTCTATATAGACTTATGGAAAAGATAATTTCTTTTTTAACAATTAAGAAAGCTTTTTATAAAGCCAACCTTCATGCATATGAATCATTTGATTATTAAAATGTTGCTCGAGTAGAAATAAAACATTTAATATACACTAAGTAATTGTTAAGTCGACACACTCGTACTTTATTAGCACAACTATTTTGTCACCTGGAAACCTCTGTTCTGAGGGAATAGTAACAAACAGTAAACCACTTATTTTCAAAATTACCCCTTGCTGTTTTCCATTATCATTGAAGAAATTATATTCCTATATAGTTTGATTTATCTGATAATACATAGAAAGCCACTCAGTAATGTAAATGTTATTGTTTATATATAAGTTATATTGGGTGTTATTAATAATCACGTTGCGAGCATAAAAGTAAATAAGTATGACTGGTATTATGCAGAGAGAGAGAGAGAGAGAGAGAGAGAGAGAGAGAGAGAGAGAAAGAGAGAGATAACAAAGATTAAACGGTAGACCAATTATTTTCAAAATTACCCCTCGGTGTTTTTCCTTATCATTAAAGAAATTATATTATTATATAGTTTGATGTTTCTGACAATTCATAGAAAGCCACTCAGTAATATAACTTGTTTTACTTTTATGTTGGTTAAACTCGGTGTTATTAATAATTGCGTTGCGAGCTTACGTGTAAAAGAGTATGACTAGTATTATGCAGAGAGAGAGAGAGAGAGAGAGAGAGAGAGAGAGAGAGAGAGAGACAGAGACAGACAGACAGACAGACAGAGACAGAGAGACCCACGATTAAACAGACTTAAGTTTATAGGTCAAGTTTCACACCATTCCAATTTAGTGCAGAGTTTCTTTGAGAAAGTTTTACTAGTGTTGTTTAGATTTTTAAACATTTATTCACGAGAAGTTACATTACAAATGATGAACGTATAATTCATATTCATTATATTAACTGCATTCTTGAAGACAACGCAATTG
>NC_090737.1:109544037-109554037 GCF_036898095.1 Palaemon carinicauda | reverse complement strand
GTTGAATACTAACAAAACTCAAAGTATGATTGTAAGTAGGTCAAGGACGGTGGCTCCTCAGCAGCCAGATCTCAGTATTGATAATGTTTCTTTAAATATGTACGACTCTTTCAAAATTTTAGGTGTGATTCTTGACAGTAAATTTACTTAAGAGAAACATATAAGGTCAGTGTCTTGTTCAATTGCACAAAAAATAGGCTTATTGAGAAAGTCTTCCAAGATTTTCGGTGATCAATCTATTCTGAAGAAGTGTTTTAATTCTTTCAATCTACCTTGTTTTGAGTATTGTTCTCCTGTCTGTTCTTCAGCTGCTGATTCTCATCCTAATTTGTTGGACAGAAACTTACGGTCTATTAAATTTCTTATTCCTGATCTAGATATTAATCTCTGGCACCGTCGTTCAATTAGTTCATTAGGCATGTTGCATAAGATTTTTCATAACTCTGACCATCCTTTACATTCAGATCTCCCTGGACAATTCTATCCTGTTCGTAATAATCGGCAGGCAGTTAATTCTAATAGCCAGGCATTCTCCATCACGAGGCTCAATACTACGCAGTACTCTAGAAGTTTTATTCCAGCTGTGACCAAGTTGTGGAATGATCTTCCTAATTGGGTGGTTGAATCAGTAGAAATTCAAGAGTTCAACGTTGGAGTAAATGCTTTTTTGTTGACCAGGCGGACATGAGTCTTTTTATAGTTTATTTATGATATATTTGTTTTTGATGTTGTTAATAGTTTATATATGACATGTCTGTTTTCACGTGGTTACTTATTTTAGAATGACTTATTGTTAATTTGTTCTCTTCATTTATTTATTTCCTTATTTCCCTTCCTCACTGGGCTATTTTTCCCTGTTGGAGCCCCTGGAATTATAGCATCTTGCTTTTCCAACTAGGGATGTAGCTTGGATAATAATAATAATAATAATAATAATAATAATAATAATAATAATAATAATAATAATAATAATAATAATTACCAGAATATATGATTGACAAATATGAACGCAATTATAACTGGCGGCACTGAACTTACCATGTGTATTTATAAATACCACTTATTAGCGATAAGCTCAATATTTTGTTTTTCTTTTTTTTATATTCCCAAGCATTGCATTGTTATCTTGAGATGTCAGTTTCCTGTCATCATTCATAGTCACGGGAACGTAAGTGCCATTGTGTTTGAATTTTATTATTGTAGGTTATCTTCGACAGTGATGTAAATATTGACTAAAAGCAACATTGGTCAACTTTTCTTTAAGAAAATCAGTAGTTCTTTGAAGGTACCAAAAATTCTCCAGACCACTTACATGCATAAAATGCTCGACATAAAAAGCAAAGATATGAAACTATATCAATTTTTGAAAACGCAACTTTTCAAATTTATAATAAACTTAAGTAAAATGTACTCTGTTCAAACCTTCTCAGATTGGGATCAGCTGTTCATAGCACTTAAAAAAAAAAAAAGAAAAAAAAATTTTTATATTCAACTAGTTTTAAGAAAATTTCACAACTCCACGGAAATCTTATTTTTGGTCAAGATATCGAATGAACACTTTGCACTATGTTAAAATAATATTATCATTTTCTATTTACTGGGTAGGCTCCAATCCTAGTTGGAAAAGCCCTGGTGATCAAACAGGTAAAATAGCACAGTGAGGAAAGAAAATAAAAAAAAAATATTAAATTTATAAGAGGAGCGATAACCTTAAAATAAAAATCTCCTATATAAATTATAAAAACGTTAGTGAAATAAAAAAGAAAAAAAAACGGAAGTAATGTCTATTATTAATTTCATTATGTATTTGTATATCTATGCTAAGCATTTCGGTTGTTATTTGACGTAAATATAAAAACAATTAATTTTTTACGAACAATTACTAGTTAAACTTTAAGAATTAGAATACAACAATATAAGTTGAAGAAGCAACAATCACAGCCAGAAATATGGAAATACAGTAATTACAGATGGCAATATTTCTGAAATACGTTATCGAAACACCGAGTTTACGAGTAAGATAAGGTGCAAGAAATATCAAACAAAATACTTCTGAAAATATTTTGGACTTTCTCATTTCGTCATAAAATATGAAATCCACTCTGTTTTACGAGTCTTGAACAACATCAACTCACAGAATTTATTACAAATCAGTTTGTGTCATTTCAGCTATAAACCCTTCGAAAAGACGTCACATCTGTCGCTCAATGAAACTTTCCCTTAAACTGCAGAAACATTAAGAAATATTCGGTGGTAACTTCTCGTTCGGGTTTGAAAATTCCTTGTAATTCAAGGCGAGAATGTATTGTAAGAAAAGCGAAAATATATATATATATAGTATATATATATATATATATATATATATATATATATATATATATATATATATATACATATATATACATACATATATATATATATATATATATATATATATATATATATATATATATATATATATATATATATATATATATATATATACATAGAGACAAATATATATATATATATATATATATATATATATATATATATATATATATATATATATATATAATACATATATATATATATATATATATATATATATATATATATATATATATATATATATATATATAGTATATATATATATACAGTGAGAGAGAGAGAGAGAGAGAGAGAGAGAGAGAGAGAGAGAGAGAGAGAGAGAGAGAGAGAGAGAGAGGACGCTGAAAATTATATTACAAAGATTATTTGTTTTTCATACTTTGTGGAAACGCATTATATATATTGGAAGCATTTCTGAAAACTAATTTAATTATATAGTTCACAAAATTTTATGTCAATTGATATGTCATGAAATTTATAATACCATTAAATGAGCAAATCAAGGAAGTAAGAAACTTATTACAAAATTCTTCAAAAATTTTCTGATATATCAATATAATTTCATATGTGTGTGAAAATTCTGTCAAAAATAACTTCATGGAATTATGTGATACTGAAATTTCAAAAGGCTAATAATCCAGCAAAACTGACGGCACTAAAGTTAATCTTATCAAAGTGAAAGCTGGAACCACATTTTATATCTTAAGAAATTAAACGGTAACAAAGAGTTTAGTCTTATTCAGGCAAATGACAAGACTTATAAACACTGTAAAGGTATTATCAAAGTGTCCAAACATTATTTCATAATTTAAAAAAAATACTACTCTCTTTTTTTTGATAACAGTGAAATTTTGTAAAAAGTTCATGATTTAAGAATACATTGTGACTCTGTCGTAGGCTTATAGTTCCTTATAATATATATTTTCTTTTAATTGTTTCTTCCATTTATCGTTAGTAATCTGTAATATTCAAATTCCTCTATTGTCAACCCGTGTATTAACTTTCCCTTTTCTTAGTATATCATTACTTTACTTCTCCATGTTAGTTAATATTTATATTTTTCTCCTCTCCGTAAAATATAATGCGTTGTATTGCTGGTGAAGTGTGTTCCTTCGCTAAAATAAAATGAAGATGATATTTTCTTTCTTAGTTGAAGTTTTCAGAGTAAAGGTCGATGGCAGATTGAAGCTTCATACTCTCATGTCGTCATTTGATGAATTATAATAATGAAAGTTTGCAAATATGATATTTTGGTTAGACGGAAATTTTCTGTATATCCAACGAATTTATCTATCTTTTACGGAATCATTATATTCTTTTGAATATGATTTTATCTTTATAGAATTATTTGACTACATCTTTTACTCAAAAATAAAAGCAACAAATACATATTTGGTCACTGGGAAAGGTGAACGTTCTTCCTAAGAATTTGTACTATGTAGACAATGAGGGGACAGTGGCTTCCAAAATTGTCACATTTGTAGTTGTACTGTGCAATATGGTAACTGAAAGGGAGACTGGACTTATCAGTATCTAACTTAAGGCTCCAGTAACGTATAAAAAGTGACGTCATGGCCAAAATCTGAGTATTATCAAATCCATTTGCATGGTGATGGTCTAGTCATATCTCTTATCAATTCGGAAAAATGTTTGACACCAATAATATGGTCTTTAGAGAAGATACTGAATTCTATGAACTAGTTTTTAAAATCTATCTTATATATTAAATAATTAAAGTGTTTATATAAATAGATGGTTAATATTATTATTGAAGCAATATCCAACTAGCTGAAAGGAGATTTTTAAAAAATATTCATTACTCAATTCTAGACTTGTTTTCTATAAAGTTTCGGTCTTACCACCTGATGTTCAGTGGTTCCACCTTGTGACTCTGATCCCGAGTTCAATAAGATAATCCGGACATTAAGGTATTAAAACAAATGGCTTATTTCAATATCTATCATAGCAGTGTGAATTTTTATAAAAAGATATCACTGGGTACTTAAAATCAGATATAACACCATAAGATTTCAAATCACCTTTGTCATTTATGCGACTCCGTATGTGTTAAGCTTCGTATATATAAAAATTCCTAGGAGGTAAGCAGTTCTCCTTAGATTAAGTAAGAAGCTGACTTGAAGAAGTAAAAAATATCTTTATGATAGTATATGGGTGAAAGCCTTCGGAGTTCGAAGAATATCCCTCATATTGTGAAAAACTCGGCTTGCGACGTCGACGTAACGATGTTTAGATGTTTAAGCGATAGGCATTAGACGACATAAATCTAAAATAAAAAAAAGAATCCCCCCAAAAAACTGGTGATACATATAATCAAGCGTAACTGATAGGCAGATTTAAGTACTGGGTGTTCTTTACAATTGACTTGAAATATATCACGCAAACCATCTCTGGACTATATCTGCGTATGTATCTGTCCCTCATATTAGAAATTCGCTAAATAAATATTCCACTGAAATAAAATTAAGTTCCTGTTATTGGATTTTATATTTTTTCTAAACCTAAAGATTTTTTAATAATTGTACAAGAACTGTACAAGTCCATGATTATAAAGTATAAGATAATCAATGGCAATATTCTTCGCTGGAATAATTTCACATATATGAGTTTAATCTGAAATTAGGAGGAGTCAGAATGATATTGATTACAGAGCAGAGTAACAAATATTTTACGGTTAGCTACCTTATTTATGTCATGCATTCATATAGCACTAAGAATAGTGTAGCTAGACATTTCTTATTATACAGAGAAGCTATGGCAAATATATATCTCTTGTCTTTCATGTGATCATTAGCTTCATCTATGCTAATTCAGTGAATTATCTTACTCCTTTCTATTATTTATTAATAGATAATTTTAGGTCAAGGTTAAAATTCCTGGGAGTAATAACATCACATACTTTAGGAATACCCTTTTTTTTCTGTGTGCCACTTAGTTTTTATTCAAACTGTAATGTTTTGCATGTTTGCCAAACATTTTCACTCCCTTCTTTCGATATTAGTTTTGGTTTCAGTTGTTAGCTAAACTTGTTAGTATTTTAGGTAAAAGTCGTCGTATATGTAGCTTAAGACGTTTTTACATGATTACAATGTTTATTTAATTTTTAGTTTATATGCCGGAAATATATATATATATATATATATATATATATATATATATATATATATATATATATATATATATATATATATATATATATATATATATATATATATATATATATATATATATATATATATATATAAATTATGTGGCCAAAATAGTATGTTTCACATTTTCTAAGGTAGCCACTAAGCGCATATCGTTACTATCTACATTTAATCGGAATTTGTATTTGTTTTTTGACTAACAGCTATTAAGAAGATCCTTCCATTTTAACTATAAATTACCAAATTACCCTTAATTCTTCTAGTTTTACTAATACCTTTTTATAAAAATCCTTTAAAAAAGGCCTACCCTTTCTTATCACTTTTACACTCTTTTCGTATTAACTTATTACCTTTTTCCTTATTCACGATGTAGAGAAGATGAATAAAAAAATAAAATAAAGACAAAAATAATGAGGGTACTCATACATGAAGTACCTTTACTAGTTTGATAAAAATGATAAAATATTTATGAAAATATGAAAATTCAATCTGTCATAGAAAAGTTTGTTTAGTAGTAAAATAACTGAAGTAGTTAAATTTCTTTTTCCGAAGTCAAAATAGTTCTGTGGTCTTGAATATTTTGAGAGTAAATATATTTTAAAATAAATGATGTAATTAAATTTGTATAACCATGAAATATCTTTCCTAATATACTAATACAATCATTAGTATTCTTTATGTCGTGATGGATTTTCTAATAATGCAGGAATATAACTATATGGAACTTAATGGATTGGGAAAACAATATAGCTTTTTTGAGAACAATGTTTCTTGCTGATGAAAGATTACAGTTTTCGTAAAACTCGTCAAGATGGAGGAGCAGTGATTAATAGCACTTGTGACATGTTACCATCTCAGGAATAGGATATCAATTTATCTCTCTCACTCTCTCTCTCTCTCTCTCTCTCTCTCTCTCTCTCTCTCTCTCTCTCTCTCTCTCTCTCTCTCTCTCTCTCTCTCTCTCTCTAGAGGTGATAAATAGGAAGATAGATCGAGTTATTTTTTTTATACCGTAGTTTACGTAAGATGACAGAGTGAGAGAGCAAATCATATCTTATGCGGTGTTCTATCTTCCCAGAAAACTGAAAAAGGAATAATCATAAAAAAAGTACGAATAATATCTCACGTTTTCATGAGAAATATTTACCAATATAATTCCTTACCTTTGGAATACAGAATCATATTACCACTCTGCGTTTTCCTCCGTAACAATGAAGTAGAAAGGAATAAAGAAATTTATAGAATGGAGATTGAATTCTTTTATCTCCTAAAATTGAGGAAGTAAAAACCGAGTAAAAAGGCTTTATAAACAGACATATACCGAATATTAAAATCGACATATACAAAGACTTCCAATCGTTATATATAGTTACATGGTCAGAATAAAATAGAAATTTTCTCATATGATGGCCAAATCATTACTCAAAGGAACAATAGTGTTTTTCGTGGAGCTTATAGACGAAAACATCTGATTTCACGTTTGCTAGCAATATACTTAATATTCTAAGTGGATTTTATTTAGAATTGATGAACAATACTTAAAACACTCACTGTAAGCCTCATGATTTTAATATACCCCATTCTGATGGATTACAATCTCATTTATCTAATTTATAGCGAAATAACTCATAATTTTTATACCAAATTCCCGATCAAACATACAAACACAGGCAAAGTGATAAGAAATGGACTAAGACACAAGCATGAATAGAACAACCTAGTTTAGAGCCCTAGTCTAAAGTGGCTGAGGAAAAGCTACCTAAAGTGAGTATTAGATATGGCCTACTACAAGGAGTCCAAAAATATCTTATTCAGAACGGGCCAATTTAAAAGAAAAAAAAAAATGATTGATGAAACATGCAAGGTGAGATCCTTGTCGTGGGAAGATCTTGGTGTGTTCCTAGAAGAGCTGAAATAAAAATTTCGGATATAATAAGATTGAGAGAATTCAAATAAACTGGGGAATCTTATATAGAGGTAAAAGAGGATATGAAATGAACAGGGAAATTAAATGTATTTTCATATTAACAAAACTATAAACTATAGTTGCAATATAAAAGAATTTTGTAATAATTGTGATATGAACCAGGAGTGATTATCAAACTAAACAAGATGTATGAACCGAAAATCACTCAAACGTATACGTCAGCAGCTTTTTATGGGTATATGGACATATCTTTGGAAATATCATAGGCCTCAGTATGCATTTATGTCAGGTGATTTAAGTGCTAACGAATGTCAAAAGAAGAGAAGATAATTAGTTGTAAGTAAATTAGGAATACGCACTAGGACAGAAGAGACCTGCTTGTAAGCTTTACTGAAAAAAAAAATCTAAAAAAAAAATCATATACTTTTTTGTTTCTTTATGGATAAAGGAATGTAGACAACGGTCAACGAGAAGTAAAAAAAAAAAAAATTAAAAAAAAAAATTCTGTTAAGGCTATTAAAACAATAAAAAAGTTAAAGTTTAGCATCAATGAAATGATGAGAATTAAATTAATCAAGATCTACAAAAAATATAAAAACAATAATTAAAAAATATAAATAAGAATCTTCAAGTTATATGATGAAACTGACCCACCCCCCTTCCCAAAAAAAAGACCTTTATGGTGAATTAATCAAATTTTTATTGGAATTAGCGAAAAGGGGATATATGGGAAATTCCTTAAACGTTAAAAAAAAAAAACAAAAAAAAAAAAAAAAAAAAACAGACTTAAACCAAGCCGCAAACATATTTTTCAAATGATGAAAATTTAAATATGAACAAAAAGTACATTGTGAAGATAAAAATTGGATATGATTTATATGTAATGCTCTACGATGCTATATATATATATATATATATATATATATATATATATATATATATATATATATATATATATATATATATATATATATATATATATATATATATATATTATATATATATATATATATATATATATATATATATATATATATATATATATATATATATATATATATATATATATGTATATATATGTATATATAATCTCAATAGAAATAATGAAACAACTTAGCAATTATCAAAAGTAACAGGACGAAAAATAAGGAAAGCACTAATAGACACGAAAAAATGCAATGTAGCAGAATACGTCTTGAAATATTAAATAATAATGGATATAGAATATTTCAGACTAGTAAAACTTGATGAACTTTAGGAAAACTACCTGCAGTCTTCTTTTGTACCTTACGTTTGGAATAACTTTATTCTAATATTAATTTTATAATGGGAAACATGAAGGAAAGAAAAAAAAAATACCGTCCAAGGAGTTTATTTTCAGTAATACATAAAATATTTACAATGTTTTAATGACCATATTACTTGAAATAGAAAGATAGCTATACTTTAATCAACCAAGCAAATAAGCAGGTTTTAGAAGCAGGTACTCAACAACTGACCATAGCCATCCAATTAATATGCTAATGGAAAATTGAAGGGTGTAGGAACCACATTTTATGAGATTTATAGAAAATAATAAATGAATCTTATGTTAGAGAACTTGAAGATATATATGGAGGAAGTGGAACAGTTTCCAAACTATAAAAAGATAGTAAAATCAAAATATCTAGCCTGAAATGTTCTTTTTGTTTAAGAATTTAGATTAGGAAAATATGGGAATGAAAACTAGAGGGGAAACTTTAACAACTTGAGCAGATGACAGAATTCTATTTAGTGAATAAAGGAAGGATTTAAAAACATATAGAGGAAGCAGATATATGATATTTAAAATGAATATAAGTATAACTAAGATAAAGTTCAGTAAAATTATAGTTAACTAATTAATGCTAATGAATATAATTTAGTAAGACAGCCAGTGAGTTTACCAACTAGGACATGAAACTGTTATAAAAAAAAGCATGGAATGGAGAGCTTTTAGTAGATAAAATGAGAACATGCAATGTGAATTACTACTACTTTATAACAAGAATAGTATTTTTTCAGATGGGAAACCAGTATTAACTCATTCATCAGAAATTTATAGCTATACTGGAGCCCTGAAAAATAAGCTAGTTACTACTTAGATCTGAACAACAATGATTATGGGATTAACAATAAAAGAATAGAATATCACGTTACGAAAGCCAACTAAAAACGTATACGAAAAATAAATAGAGTTTGGCATGATATATGATGAGAATGACAGATAATAGATGGTCATAAATAATGACTGAATGGATCCTTGTAGGTTGCGAAAGAAAAAGAGGGAGGAGAAAAGGATGGAATGACAAACTAAGAAAATTTGCCGGTAAAACGATGCATAGTCACACCATTAACAGGCGCAAGTAGAAGGATATGGCTGTGGCCTTTGTACTGCCGTAGAATAGTAACGCCAGATGATGATGATGATGGTGATGATGATGATGACGAAGACGATGATGATGATGTATATAAATATGTTAGTGTTTTGTGTGAATTGGTATATTGTTATAGAACA
>NC_090737.1:109531537-109539037 GCF_036898095.1 Palaemon carinicauda | reverse complement strand
TTTTGTAGTGTTGCATATGTCGTCGACTACTGCAGAGAGAAACTGCTGTGCTCTGAAATTTATCGAGACTACTCTCGATCATTACAATGGGCAATGGCAGAATAAACAATTTTGCTGTGCTTTCAACTGAAATTATGAAAGTTAAAAGACTAGATTTAGAGGATTTTTATAGATAAGTTTACCGAAAATTACAAGAACAGGAAAATATTGTAAAAGTGATTCATGTCGCTGTAATATATAGCATGTATTTCTTTTATTTTGTTACTTTTAATATTTATGTATATATATATATATATATATATATATATATATATATATATATATATATATATATATATATATATATATATATATATATATATATATGTATATATATATATATATATATATATATATATATATATATATATATATATATATATATATATATATATATATATATATATATATATATATATATATATATCATTAAATGAGTGGATAGTTGTGAATAGCATATCGTTGCCTGCAAAATTTAAATAAAAGTAATATATTATGAGTATTATAATGAAAATGTAAAAACATACACACACATACACACACACACACATACACACACATACACACACACACACACATATATATATATATATATATATATATATATATAT
Source organism: Palaemon carinicauda (assembly GCF_036898095.1). NCBI lineage: Eukaryota > Metazoa > Arthropoda > Malacostraca > Decapoda > Palaemonidae > Palaemon > Palaemon carinicauda. The sequence continues at coordinate 109,538,387 of NC_090737.1, read as the reverse complement.
ATATATATATATATATATATATATATATATATATATATATATATATATATATATATATGATAAGATTATTTTCCTATTCTTAATTACATGAAAGACCACAGTATTCAAGATTCTAATTTGCTATATTGTCTGATTAATTCTTGTTCTTTTTCTAATACAATCCACGTAGTAAAACTTTGTAAAAATCCAAGAATATTGTATAAGTTATGATTTGCCTTTTTGTTTTGTTGACGAGAAAAAAAAATGCACACATATATCTAAATAAAAATCAAGTTTGTAAAAATTAGACTTTCTTAAATAACAATATTTTGAAGATTTAAAAAAAAAAGAATTCCAAGTTGCGAGAAAAAAAATACTAGAGATTTTAACAAGCAAAGCATTCATCATGCCAAAGTTATAAAGTTGACTGGTTGAAGGAAAATATTTGGTGCTGGCGTCTATGCCTCTTCTTTTAGACATTAATAAAAATTACCTTCATTTGAAGAAAGATTTGACTCTGAGAATTGCCAGCTTCTTTTTAAGAAAACTATTATTAGAACTGATGAAAGACTGAGGTCAGATTTAAGAGTGAGGTTGATAAATGGTTTTACACAATTTTTTTTTATTTTTTTATTTATATATATACACATTTTTTTTATCAAGATTATATTTTTTGGATTATGGAGTTCTGTGGTCTTTCTTAAACAAACGATTTATAGTTGCAGTTTTACTATTGTTTGCATCTTACCTATCTTTTTCAACCATATTTTACCAGAAAAAAATGAGATGGTATCCAATTATTAGGTCGATTGGTTTTCATCCTTTCATATTGACAGGATAATGGTCAAAATAGATATCTCTCTCTCTCTCTCTCTCTCTCTCTCTCTCACTCTCTCTCTCTCTCTCTCTTAGTCAAAACTATAAATTATAAATTAGAATACAACCTGTTTTCATGTGAATTAATATTGTTTTTTTTTATCTAAAAAAAAAAGAAAGCGAATGAATGTATGAATTATTAACTTGAAACGAAACTTATAAGATAATACTAGACTGAAGCTTTGTAATACTCTTATTCCCTGCTTAAACAACCTTAAATTATAGCTTTGCAGCCGAAAACCAAATCATGACTGCTCACCAAAGTTCTAAACAAAACTCCTACGTCAGCTGTCGAAACCAGATATTTTCATCATATGCAACGGTAGTACAGACCAAAGTTTTCAAATAATTTTTATTCATGTTGTGACTTATTTCTATATGATACACGCCTCCCCCCCCCCCCCCCCCGGCATGTCTCAAAAAGAGTTTATTCAATGAAAGTGTCGTTGAGAATCTCTTACTTTGGCAAACTTTGCGTTTCCTCTGTTTCTTGCGGAGGCTGTTATTTGCAATAAGCTTTTGGAAAACATATATTGCATATCATATCCTACTTCTCGAAAAAGAGAACTGGGCTTACTAAGATTTGTCTTCAAATTATTATTCTCTAGTTTATTATATCTACATTGATTAGGTGGTTACCTTTGGACACTGTTAAAGTTGGCGTGATTCTATATTACAAGTAGGAACAAAATTGAATGTTATGTATTATATATTTTAAATATGTACAGGAAATATCTCTCTCTCTCTCTCTCTCTCTCTCTCTCTCTCTCTCTCTCTCTCTCTCTCTCTCTCTCTCTCTCTCTCTCTCTCTCTCTTAATATATATATATATATATATATATATATATATATATATATATATATATATATATATATATATATATATATATATATATATATATATATATAACAATTAGAATAGCGCCAACGTTATCCCTGCGTGTCGTAAGAGGCGACTAAAAGGGACGGGACGAGGGGGTTGGAACCCCCTCTCCTGTATAGAAAATCCAGTGAGACAGCAACAAAGAGATGGAGCTGGGGGGAGAGTGACTGCTCCCCGCACTCTAGTTTTGGGGTGTTTGAATGTGCGTGGATGTAGTACGATAGAGAGTAAAAGATGTGAGATTGGAAGTATGTTTAGAAGTAGAAGGATGGATGTATTGGCCTTGTGTGAGACAAAGATGAAAGGAAAGGGTGAAGTGATGTTTGGTGAAATGTCTGGTAGAGTGTCTGGGATTGAAAGGGGAAGAGCGAGAGAGGGTGTGGCTTTATTGTTGAGTGAATGGATGACAGGTAAAGTAGTGGAATGGAAGGAGATATCATCTAGGTTAATGTGGGTAAGGGTTAGGTTGGGTAGGGAATGTTGGGCGTTTGTCAGTGCGTATGGGCCAGGTAGTGAGAAAAGTGAAGAAGAGCGGAATGAGTTCTGGAATGAATTAACTAGGTGTGTAGAAGGACTGGGTAGAAGGAATTTTGTAGTTGTTATGGGCGACTTAAATGCTAGAGTGGGTGCTGGAGAGGTAGAAGGTGTCATTGGGAAATATGGAGTACCAGGTGAAAATGAGAGTGGTGAGAGACTGGTAGATATGTGTGTTGAACAAGAGATGGTAATAAGTGCTAGCTTTTTTAAAAAGAAAGATAAAAATAAGTATACATGGGTAAGAGTGGCAAATGGAAGAGTAGTAGAAAGGGCATTAATGGATTATGTGTTGATAACGAAAAGAATGTTTGGAAGATTGAAAGACGTGCACGTGTTTAGGGGTATGGCTAACGGTATGTCTGATCATTTTTTGGTGGAAGGAAAATTAGTTGTAGCAAAAGAGTGGGGGAATAGAGTAGGTGGATGTAAAAGGGAGCTAGTGAGGGTTGAAGAGCTAATAAAACCGGGGGTAAAAAGTAAATATCAGGAAAGGTTGAAAATGGCATATGACGAGGTGAGAGTAAGAGAAACTGGTAATTTAGAGGAGGAGTGGAAGTTAGCAAAAGAAAATTTTGTTGTGATTGCAAGTGATGTATGTGGCAAGAAGGTTGTTGGAGGCAACATGAGGAAGGGCAGTGAATGGTGGAATGAAGGAGTGAAGGTAAAAGTGGAAGAGAAAAAGAGGGCTTTTGAAGAATGGCTGCAGAGTAATAGTATGGAGAAGTATGAAAAATATAGAGAGCAAAAGGTGGAAGTAAAGCGCAAGGTACGTGAGGCAAAGAGGGCAGCTGACCTGAGGTGGGGTCAGGGACTGGGTCAGTCATATGAAGAGAATAAGAAGAAGTTTTGGAAAGATGTGAAGAGAGTAAGGAAGGCCGGCGCAAGAATTGAAGAAACAGTGAAAGATGGAAATGGAAGGTTGTTAAAAGGAGAGGAGGCAAGGAAAAGGTGGGCGGAATATTTTGAAAGTTTGCTGAATGTTGAGAATGATAGGGAGGCAGATATAATTACGGTTCCAGGTGTTGAGGTGCCAGTGATGGGAGATGAGAATGAGAGAGAGATTACAATAGAGGAAGTGAGGAGAGCACTAGATGAAACGAGAGTAGGAAAAGCATCGGGTATGGATGGTGTGAAAGCTGAGATGTTGAAGGAAGGGGGTGTGACTGTACTTGAATGGTTGGTGAGATTGTTTAATGTGTGTTTTGTGTTGTCAATGGTACCAGTAGATTGTATTGTACCACTATATAAGGGTAAGGGAGATGTGCATGAGTGTTGTAATTCAAGAGGTATTAGTTTGTTGAGTGTAGTTGGAAAAGTGTATGGTAGAATACTGATTAATAGGATTAAGGATAAAACAGAGAATGCAATCTTGGAAGTACAGGGGGGTTTTAGAAGAGGTAGGGGTTGTATGAATCAGATTTTTACAGTTAGGCAGATATGCGAGAAATATTTAGCAAAAGGTAAGGAGGTGTATGTTGCGTTTATGGATCTGGAGAAAGCATATGATAGAGTTGATAGGGAAGCAATGTGGAATGTGATGAGGTTATATGGAGTTCGTGGAAGGTTGTTGCAAGCAGTGAAAAGTTTCTACACAGGTAGTAAAGCATGTGTTAGAATAGGAAATGAGGTGAGCGATTGGTTTCCGGTGAGAGTGGGGCTGAGACAGGGATGTGTGATGTCGCCGTGGTTGTTTAACTTGTATGTTGATGGAGTGGTGAGAGAGGTGAATGCCAGAGTGCTTTGACGAGGATTAAAACTGGTAGGCGAGAATGATCATGAATGGGAGGTAAATCAGTTGTTGTTTGCGGATGATACTGTACTGGTAGCTGACACAGAAGAGAAGCTTGACCGACTAGTGACAGAATTTGGAAGGGTGTGTGAGAGAAGGAAGTTGAGAGTTAATGTGGGTAAGAGTAAGGTTATGAGATGTACGAGAAGGGAAGGTGGTGCAAGGTTGAATGTCATGTTGAATGGAGAGTTACTTGAGGAGGTGGAGCAGTTTAAGTACTTGGGGTCTGTTGTTGCAGCAAATGGTGGAGTGGAAGCAGATGTACGTCAGAGAGTGAATGAAGGTTGCAAAGTGTTGGGGGCAGTTAAGGGAGTAGTAAAAAATAGAGGATTGGGCATGAATGTAAAGAGAGTTCTATAAGAGAAAGTGATTGTACCAACTGTGATGTATGGATCGGAGTTGTGGGGAATGAAAGTGATGGAGAGACAGAAATTGAATGTGTTTGAGATGAAGTGTCTGAGGAGTATTGCTGGTGTATCTCGAGTAGATAGGGTTAGGAACGAAGTGGTGAGGGTGAGAACGGGTGTAAGAAATGAGTTAGCGGCTAGAGTGGATATGAATGTGTTGAGGTGGTTTGGCCATGTGGAGAGAATGGAAAATGGTTGTCTGTTAAAGAAGGTGATGAATGCAAGAGTTGATGGGAGAAGTACAAGAGGAAGGCCAAGGTTTGGGTGGATGGATGGTGTGAAGAAAGCTCTGGGTGATAGGAGGATAGATGTGAGAGAGGCAAGAGAGCGTGCTAGAAATAGGAATGAATGGCGAGCGATTGTGACGCAGTTCCGGTAGGCCCTGCTGCTTCCTCCGGTGCCTTAGATGACCGCGGAGGTAGCAGCAGTAGGGGACTCAGCAGTATGAAGTTTCATCTGTGGTGGAAATGTGGGAGGTTGGGCTGTGGCACCCTAGCAGTACCAGCTGAACTCGGCTGGGTCCCTGGTTAGGCTGGAGGAACGTAGAGAGTAGAGGTCCCCTTTTTGTTTTGTTTCTTATTGTTGTCGGCTACCACCCAAAATTGGGGGAAGTGCCTTTGGTATATGTATGTATGTATATACATATATATATATATATATATATATATATATATATATATATATATATATATATATATATATATATATATATATATATATATATATATATATATATGTGTGTGTGTGTGTGTGCGTGTGTGTGTGTTTATATCATATGCTGAATTCGAAATGAATTATTACATCAAAGTGGGAATCGATTTTTATCGACTGAGGTATAATGGTTACTCTTATCTAAGTCGGTGCTAAAGCTTGGATCATTGGCCGATAATATATATTATATATATATATATTATAATATGGGTTTAGGATCCCTTGGCAAAGCAAATTTCAATAAGATGGTATTTAAGGTTTATTTTAGCGAAAGAAAATTGCAACTCTTGGTGTTAAAATTATCTTCTATAAACACGCTAATCTGCTTTAGTCGTTGACATGCGTTAATTTCAATAGTATGTAAAATCATGAATATGAGTGACTTATGCAAAACAGAATAAAATATACTAAATCTATCTACAGACAATAACCCTGAATTATATTGTTAACCTTAAACATATATCAACAAGAGTTATAAACTTATTTAATGGCTTTATTTGGGGAGAATGACTATTTTCAATTCCAACAACAAATATTGAAACAATGAGCAATAAATACGGAAGAGTAGGAATCAACTATAATATCTCCTTACTGAATGCTAGAAGAAAAATTTACTTGTACTTATAATAGGGATAAAGATCGAATCCTAGGCTATGTAAAAATATTTACCTCAAAATTAAATCCACTAGTGATTTGATATCTCTCGTCATAGGTGGCTTATCTTTGGTTTATTTGTGTGTATATATATATATATATATATATATATATATATATATATATATATATATATATATATATATATATATATATATATATATATATATATATATATATATATATATATATATATATATATATATATATATATATATATACATATATATATGTGTGTGTGTGTGTGTGTGTGTGTTTATCTATATATTCAGACATTAATTAGGAGATCTCTAACACATCCACCATATAATAAGGAGTAATAACTTAAGTTAAATAATAAATGGCAACGTTACCTTGTCCAAAAAGAAGTTTGGCGAAGAACACATAAGAGAAATAAAGTTCATTTGCAATCCATCCACAGGAATCAGTAAAGACAAAGTTTCTTATTCTTTCTCCTTATTTTGTCCTCCATTTAACACGTTATCTTTGGTCGGATGACCAGGGATATTAAGTTTCCACAGAATCTTTGTATTTCCCTTTTGTTCCTTATACTTCTTCTACTTTGTTTAGTAGCAACCGTGTGTCACACGATCTTCGCTCTCCCCTCGCATTAAAAAGAACCTGAAAAAGCATGTCTGTTTCTCTCATCAGTAACAGTGTTGATTTTGAACGGGAAATTTTCTGTTGCCTTGAGCTTTTGTATATAAAGGAGCGTGTTCTATGATAAACTCACTTAGTTGCTTGCATTCTATCTTTAAGTGAACACCTTCTCTCGGCCCGTCACATTGGTGACCCCGGAAGTCAACTCACTCCTCCCGCCTTCCACTCCCCCTAGCCCCTCCATCTTGATACTATGGCGGACTCTACGGAAGTTGGCGCTGCGACTGCCCCATTGAAACTTTCACCGTTCGCCAGCGGAGAGGCGTTTGCTTGGTTTCACCGTGCAGAAGTCCAGTTTCGCATCAAGGGCATGACTCGCTAAACCACCAAAGAAGATTATGTTCTCGTGGCGATA
>NC_090737.1:109521537-109526537 GCF_036898095.1 Palaemon carinicauda | reverse complement strand
CCTCCTATTTAAGAAACCTTGCGTATATTAATGATCACTATATGGGAACATTTTTGTACCACCTGATCATATTATCTTTATACTCGTAATAGTTTGAGAGCTTCTACATGGAAGAGTGAAAAAAATTTTCTCGGTGCATAAAAATTATTGATAAATGGAATATAAATACCCTACTCTACTAGTCATATTAGTTATAGATATATATGATAGAGAATAAATGGTTATATAATTTTTTTATACTCTATTAAGTACATATAATTTTTACTCTCATGTTCAATAAATTTATATAAATGTTTATTTATATATATATATATATATATATATATATATATATATATATATATATATATATATATATATATATATATATATATATATATATATATATATATATAAACATATATAATTATATATATACATATATATATATATATATATACATATATATATATATATATATATATATATATATATATATATATATATATATATATATATATATATATATATATATATATATATTTATACATATATATATATATATATATATATATATATATATATATATATATATATATGCATATATATATAAATAAATATATATATATATATATATATATATATATATATATATATATATATATATATATATATATATATATATATATAAATATATACATATATACATATATAATTATATATACACACACACACACACACATATATATATATATATATATATATATATATATATATATATATATATATATATATATATATATATATATATGTGTGTGTGTGTGTGTATATACAGTATATATGGATATATATATATATATATATATATATATATATATATATATATATATATATATATATATATATATATATATATATAGATGTATATATTTATATAAATATATATATATATATATATATATATATATATATATATATATATATATATATATATATATATATATATATATATATATATATATTCATGGTAATTGGATTCCCGGTATTTTAGTTTTCCTGGAGTTTGATTCCCAACTGACCATACCTCTTCGGTCAAAAATAAAATCAGCTTTTCGCAAAAAGAGAAAAATAAATAATACTATGACCCAATCCAAATCCCAAGAGGTTCATGATGGACTATGAAAAAACGGATATGAACAGTTTGCGAAATATTTTCCACATATATATTTTAACCTACCTTTTCCACTTGTTGCAAAACATTTACCGCAAGTTTATTGATTAAGGGTATACTGAGAAATATTACAGTGAGGTTAAATGCAATTCAAAAGTTAGGTGTTTTTCTGCCATTTGACTTCTTCCAATAGATAATGTGGTAGATGCTTTTGCCGAGCTTGTAGATGACGAGGACTTACCTCAAGAACTGATTTCATATTTTCAAGCTTCTATATTGGGTGAAAAAGGTAATGGGAAAAGATGAATAACACCTCTTTTTTCAATTCAAATATGGAATTTACATGATAGAGCTCTGTAAAATCTACCTCACGCCATAACATTGTGCTCTACAAAGTGTTGTTCCAGGTGTTCATCCTGATATTTGGAATTTAATCTCAGCATTGCATCTAAAGTTGGCCATAATATTCCACGTAAACGAAACAACAGAAAATTGAAGAAGCCATTTAAAAATTACAGTTTTGCGTTATGTTTCAGAAAAAAAAAGGAACTGATTTCTCCCGAGCAATTGTAAGGATATTAAGTTTTAAAAGTATCACGTACACTTGTTTTTTACAATATTTTTATCATAATTATCGGTATACAAAATTTTATTTATGATTTTCAATAAAAAATACTTTTATATATTCTCCTTGTTTTATTCTAATGATATGACCGATATTATTATCATTCATAACTAAATACCTATTTGGATAGATAAGCCAATAGACATTTTACTTACAAAACAAAACTCCAAAAGACTAAGTCCCTAAATTTTACCTGCTCATGCTTCCGTCGTTAATGAGTTGTATGATCATTGGCGCTTAGGAATCGAACTATCAGGAATAAACAATAATGAAAATAATTTTATCCGGAATCAAAACACTGGGAATCAGATAAACTGAATTTAAATTCTTGGAGTTTACATAGCTACAAACGTATATATTATCATCATCAGCTGTTACGAGTCCACCGCAAAATAATGGCCTCTTATATGTTCTTCCACTTGTATTTGCTAATGGTGTTTCTGGGTCAGTCCACACCAGCAAACTTTTCCTAGTTTCGTCCAATTATCATCTCCTCTTCCTTGCACTCTTTCTTTTAAAATCTCCGGGGACCCTTCCTGTTATTCTTAATATTCATCTATCGTGTTTTATTCTCATATATCTTCGTTATGTCATTTTTTTTTTTTTTTTTTAGCATATTTTTTTTTCTTATATCATCTACTTTAGATTGCCCTCGTATCCATGTTTCTCTTTTTTGTATCACTTAGTGCTATATTCATTTTTATTCTTTCCATTATATCTAATTTGTAACTAGCTTATGTTCTCAGTCTTTACTAAGACTATGATTTCCCGAGGCATAAGTTTATATTGATAAGAAATCTCTCTCTCTCTCTCTCTCTCTCTCTCTCTCTCTCTCTCTCTCTCTCTCTCTCTCTCTCTCTCTCTCTCTCTCTCTCTATATATATATATATATATATATATATATATATATATATATATATATATATATATATATATATATATATATATATATATATATATATATATATATATATATATATATATATATATAAATTCCAGAGTAAGTACAATTTTCCACCACATAAACTATTGTTTTCTTCTTTTACCGAATTATCTCCATCGTCTGCTTATCCCTCATTTGTTTTTTATCTTGTATCTTGGCGAAACACTTAGTAATTATCCTAAGTAGGTATATTTTTTAACAAACTTCATTGGTTCATCCAAAACTTTAATTTTTTTTCTTTTACTTTATCGTAGTTTTTATCATATTTTACAGTCGCACATTCCTGCATTCTCTATTGCTATTAATTCCTAAATTCTTAGAAGCTTCTTCCTGGCTTCCTGGGATTAGTTTAGGAAATATTGGGTCTCCTTGACTAACTCTATTCTTGATCGAAATAGTTTGACTATATTTATGTAGTTCTAAGCGTATTGTACATCCTGTAAAAATAATTCAATTTTCTAACATAGGATTCTTCTATTTCTTTTGTTTGAAGGAATTTCTTAATTACTAATGTTTTCAGAAAATCTAAAGCATTCTCATTGTCTACAAATGCCCTGCATATTGGTTAGTCCTACGATGGTGATTTTCCAGTTAGCTGGTTAATTATATGGGTAGAGGTAGTTTTTGCTTAACCACTTTTAATAACAGCTTAATCTCGTGATTTATTGAGAGACTATCGGGTCCTACTGCTTTGCCTCTTTCCATACCTTTTATCCATTATTTTTCTGTTTTGGTCTTCATTTTTTCAATCTCATTCCACTGTCATGGCTGGTATCGGCTCAGGTATTTCATTATTTTCATAGTTGAAGATATTTCTTTTATCACTATTACATATCATTTTATAGATACCTTTTGCAATTTTTACCAATACTTCTCTATTGTGTAAATTATTTCCTTTAGAGCAAACATCTGTTGGCACCCCGTTCCAAGTGTTCCTTTCGTTAAAATGGATGATTTTTCCTTTCAATCGTGTTTCTTAAATTTCCATCTTATTTTATTTAAGAATATCAAGGGTTTTTATTTGTGTCTCTCCCGAATTTCGCCCTCATTTTTAGGCTTTTTTTTTAAACTAGGGTTTTGGTCTTTATTGATACGTTTTCCTTGATTTTTTTTTTTCAGAAACTTCCACATCTGTCTTTTGCTGATCCTAATAAAAATATCTGTAAATTACTGTTAATTTCTTATTTACCTACTTCCAATTCGTAATTAAGCTCATATTACCTATTTTCTATTGTTGAACTAAACTGATCAGATTTTTCACTTATCACAGAAGTGTTTGTTTTATTTCTAATATATTTTTTCCCCTTTCACCATTTTGTGATCAATTTGCTTTACCTTGATTAAATACTATCATATCTTTATATAAATTGATTTCATCACTGAGAATAAAATATTTAATTTTTGGTTTCTATATGCTTCTCAGTGTGCATTTTCTATGTATTTTTTTTATAAAATAATGTTGTCATGATTATAAAATTTAAGTATCTCAGAAAATGTCAAAATGTTACTTTCTAATTTACCATTTAAAATAACCAAAAGGAAATGTAAATTCAATCTTTTTTTCATAGCTATCTCCAGATCAGCATGAAAAGTTTTCATAACGCTTGTATCTATCATTCTTTTATGTTACTCACTAGATTTTTTTTTGGGGGGGGGGGGGATAAGGAATAAGGGCCATTTTTAAATTTATTTCAGGAACAGTTCTTCTGAAAATTATTTAACTTCTAAATGGTTTTAATTGAATATTCTTTTATATTTCTTATACAAAATAAATGATATCAGCGTTAGTGACCTCAAATGTCAGGATGCCTGAAAACTTAAATTCAATCAATCAATCATTCAATATATCATATAAAAATTATATTATTTCAGAATTTCTAATGAACACAGTAAGATCGCCTTACCTAGATATGTTATTTTTTTTTCTAAGTATACGTGTGAAAAAATAAACATTAATTATCAATGCAATGATAAATAATACCTCAACAAAAATTCATACTCCAATTCATATACGCAATAAATACACCTGAATACATTTGTATGTTTATATGGATGTATATTTTAGTGAATGTTCTTATTTTCTTTCTTTTATGAATGCTGACACCAAAATTATGTTTATATTTTTTAAATTAGTTGTAATATTTTTTTTTTATTATTATTGATCCTGAAAAAAAAATGAAAATTGTTAATGCTTAGAATTGAAGTTCAAAATTTAAATTATTATATCGTTTTTCAGTATTTTGATAATCTGTTATGCTTATCGATAACAGCATTGATAATCA
>NC_090737.1:109509037-109516537 GCF_036898095.1 Palaemon carinicauda | reverse complement strand
TGTATTGTTGATGACTTGGCCTGTATTACGATTTTGTTTGGACTGCGCATTTGATTGATCAACTGTTGACGACCTGGCCTGTTTATTACAATTAAGATTTAGGATGATGATGATGATGATGATGATGATATCGACGACGATGACACCCATGACCCCGAGGAGTCAAGTCCGTTATGGAAATTGAAAACAATCTTCGGGTTTCATATAGTGGTGTTGTGCCATAAAAGACAGTTGGCTTGTGTGTATAGACAGTGTTGGTGTCTATAAAATATATATAAACACAGATATTTATTTGGGTGTTGGTGTGCGGTTGATTTAAGTTTTGTTAGGGGTTTCGTTGATTATTTGAATGGTGGTTATCATATATTTAGTGTGAAGTTTATGATTAGTTGTAAGTGTGATTATTATTTTGATTGTGAATGGTTCCATGTTAAGTATTGTGGTATTAGGAAATATAGTTTTAAGGGTATGTTTTGTTTTGTTTGTCCTTTTGTCCAAGAGTCCAGTTGATAAAGTAAGGGGAAAGTTTGTGTTGTGGGACCATTGTCAGTAGGTGTGATTCAGGGTGTGGGGCTTGTTTTTTTTAACATCCCGCCACATTATTTTGGCGCCCGAACAGGGACTGCTGAGGCGGGACTGATAGCTGGACTCTTTGACGAAGGACTGATAGGATACGAATTTAGAATTAAGGTTGAAGAAAAATGGAAGGTAAATACAAGGCTTTGGAGGAGGAATTGCGGCTGAGTAAGGAGCGTGAGGAGAAATTGTTGGAAGAGAATAAGTGGTTAAGGTGTGAGAATGAGGAGATGCATAGGAAACTGAGGGAAATTCAGGGAACTGTAGAGAGAGTGGAAGAGGGTGTTGAGATGAGGATGCGAGAGAATGAAGAACGAATGGAGAAACGAATGGAAGATATGATGGGGCAAGTCATGGGGATGATGAAAACTATAATGGGCGAAGGTGCAGTCGGAGGAGTGTCCTCAGCTTCGGGTAATGGGTTGGTAGTGGAAGAGAAGGTTAAGGTAGGTGATAATGGGAAAGGAAGTGATAGTGATAGTAGTAATAGTGATGGTGATATTGAAGATAAGGGAATTAGGCATAGTAAGGATGAACAGAAAGGTGAGAGGAAAGATGAAAGGAAAGGTAAAAGTGATGTGAAGAAAGAGAAGAAAAAGTATCAGGTTGATAGCAAGGACGATCGTGAATGGGTGAAAGTGGTAAGTAAGAAAAAGGGTAAGAAGGGAATGGTTAAGGATAGGAATTTAAGTGTGGAAGTGGATTCATTATATTCGAATGAGGAAGAAGGTAACAAGGGAGTAGACAGTGATGATAGCAGTGAGAATGAACGTGATGTGTGTAAGACTGTGTTTATGAGAGAGGTACCTCGGTGTGAAAGGTTCAATGAGCATAGCAGTAGGGATGTATATGATTTTTTCAAGGAGTATGAGAGGTATTGTCAGGATAAGTATGGTGATAGTAAAAGAGTTTGGGCTAGGTAGTTAGGAGAATATTTGACTGGGTATTTGTTGACGATGTATGGAGTGATAATGAGTGTAGGGGACGTTGATTATGAAAGTGTGAAAAAGAGAATAATTGAGCAGGTAAAACGTATGAAAGGGAGTGTTAAGTATAAGCGTAAAAAATGATTTTGATGAAGCACGGATGAATGCAGGAGAAGCGATATCAATGTACGTATGTAGGTTGGAAACTTTAGCTAGGAAGAAGTATGGGGATGAAGGTATAAATGAGAATAAGGAGTTAATGAGGAAGTTTTTGGCTACTGTACCCGAGAATGTTGCTGAGTTTGTTAATTTGAAACGGAAGGAGAAAATGAGGTGGACGAAAGAAAGATTGACATGGGATGATATTTTAGAGATAGTTGAGGATTACGAGTTGGATAGGTGTTTGAAAGAAAGTAAATCTGTGAGTGTAAGAACTGGAATGGAGGAAAGTGTGCCAGAATTTGTTAGTTTTAGAGATGCTGTTATGAGAGGACCGATGAGGGTAGCTGATAGTGTAGTAGATAGGAGTGTTAGGGCGAGTAATGTGGGAATACCTGTAAGGACAAATGAAGGGTTTAGGCAAGGGAATCAGGTTTGGAGGGATATGAGTGCTAGTGCGCCGCAAGGTAGGTCAGGTAGTTGTATCCGTGAAGAGAAGTGTTATAGATGTGGGAAAGTAGGACATAAGAAGAATGAATGTAGATGGGCTCTAGGTGCTTGTTTTGGATGTGGTGAGGTAGGGCATAGAAATAGTGAGTGCAAGAAAGAGAAAGGGATAAAATGTTATCGGTGTGGTATGACTGGGCACATAGCGAGTGGATGTCGGAGTAATCGTACAAATGTGATTTGCGGTAATTGTGGTAAGGATGGTCATTATGCTAGAATGTGCAAGGAGCCACGGGGTAAGTGTACTGAATGTGGTGCAGATGGGCATGTAGCTAGGGTATGTAGGAAGAAGGGAGTAAATCAGCCAGGATGTTCGGGAAACTAGAGTGTAAGAGGGTTCAGCTGGGTGAGTCCTCGAGTGTGTGCGGAGTGAATGTGATGCATGTTCGTGAAGGTTTACTACATGAAGACGTGATGGGCGAAAGAGCTTATGACTGCATGAGTGCAAAAGTAAATTTTAATGGAATAGAGCTAGTTGGTCTGATTGATACTGGTTGTGGTGTCAATTTAATGTTTAGGAATGCATACGATAAGGTAAGGGATGTGTGTGAATTTAGGGGGTGTAAAGGTGAAGTGAAAGGTATCGGTAATTTAAGTATGTCTGTGCAAGGAAAGTTGCGTGAAAATGTCATGATTGGGGGGCTGATGATGGAAGATAATGATTTTTATGTGGTTGAGGGAGTAAATGACAAATACGATGTGTTGTTAGGTTATAACTTCTTGAAAAAATGCGGTATGATTGTACATCCTAATGTAAATATGATAGAGATGAAAGTTAAGGGTAAATTTTGTGGGGAATTTTATTTGAATGAAGATGGTAGTGTATGTGCGAAGGTATGGAAAGGTGTGCCGTTAATAGCAAAAGAAGGTGTTAAATTGTCAAAAGATGCGAGTGAGGTTGTCTGTGTAAAAGTTGCATGGCCGAATAGTCTGGGAATTGCCAATAGTGACAGTTGTGAATATGTAGTGGAAGGTTCGGAAGCAAGTAATTTGGTGAAAGCAAGTGTGCATGTGTATGATGGTATTTTGAATTTGCAGGAGCCGAAGGTGTATGTGAGCTTGTTGCCGACTGTAAGGAGGAAGAGAATACGGGGTATACGTGAGGGTGATTGCATGGGATGTATGTATACGTTGGTCAATGTAGAGGATGAAAGGTATGTTAAATTGAGACGTGTTATGACGGGTAAGATAAAGCCGGATGACGATTGGGACTATGAAAGTTTGAAAGAAAGAATTAATGTAGATGAGAATATAAGTGAGGGGGAAAGGGAACAATTGTATAGGATGTTATGGGATAGACGGAGAGTTTTGAGTCGCGGTGACGAGGATTGTGGGGGATCTAAGCTGCCTGAATTTAAGATAGTTCTTAGTAATGATACCCCCATATATCAGCGTCCCCGACATTTTTCTCCGCCTATTGCCAGAGAAATAAAAGAGCAGTGCCAGGAGTTAGAGCAAATGGGTGTAATAGAAAGGAGTGAGAGTGCCTGGAATAGCCCTATTGTACCTGTAAGAAAGCCGGATGGAAGTTTACAGATGTGTATTGATTATAGGAAGGTGAATGAAGTAACTGTTAAAGAACGTTTTCCGATGAATGTAGTGTCTGACTGTGTGTATAAGATGCATGGTATGAAAGTTTTTACAAAGTTAGATTTAGTTAGGGGCTATTACCAGATGCCTCTGGCAGAGGGGAGCAGGCCCATTACGGCATTTTCAAGTAGAAATTGTCATTATCAGTTTAAAAGATTAAGTTTTGGCCTTGCTAATGCGTCTGCTGCCTTCCAGAGGGCGATGAATGTAGTTTTGGCTGGGTTTGATAGACAGAAGGTGACTGTTTTTATTGATGATATTTTGATTGCTAGTGAGACAGTTGAGGAACACATGCAGTTGCTTGAAGCAGTATTAGAACGGTTGATAGAAGTTGGGGTGAAAGTTAAGCTTGAAAAGTGTACATGGTTGGCCTGGGAGGTGGAATTTCTTGGGCATGTGGTAAGTGAATCGGGTATAAGGAAGAGTGAAAAGTTTGTGAGTAAGGTGAAAGAGTTTCCACGTCCTCATACGGTGCGTGAGTTGAGAGGGTTTCTTGGGTTAATTGAATTTGGTCGGAAGTTTGTCAGAGATTGTTCGGGAATAGGGAAGCCTTTGAATGAGTGGACAGGTAAGAGAAATAGTACGAGACTGAAATGGGATGAGCGTATGATTGAAGCATTTGAAAACTTGAAAGAAGAGGCTGCGAGAGACGTCACTTTGGCTTTTCCCAATTATAGTGAACATGCGAGTATGCTAGAGTTATATACGGATGCTAGTGGGATTAGTATGGGCGGTTGCTTGGTTCAAATGCAAAGAATAAACGGAGATGAACAGTTGAGAGTGATAGCGTATGTAAGTAAAGCATTTAATAAGGCTGAGCGAAAGTATTCCACGATTGAAAGGGAGTTGGCTGCGATAAGGTTTTGCGTGAAAGCGTTGAAGGTATTTTTGTATGGTGTGAAATTTATTGTGCGTACTGACCATCAGCCCCTAGTGTATATGATTAGGAAAGAGTCTGTGAATGCTAGAGTTGCGAGGACAATAGAGGATTTGAATGAATTTGACTTTAAGCTAGAATATGTACCTGGGAGTAAGAACGTGATAGCAGATGCGATGTCAAGAATGCATGGTAAGATAGAAGAGAGTAGCGAGAATGATAGTAATTTTGAAAGGTTGCCGGAAGATTTAATGGTGGTACAAAGTTTTGAAGGGGATGACATGGTGTATAAATGTATTTTGTGTGGGTTAAATAAGGTTAAATTGAAGGGTTTGAATAGGGATATACCTGCTAGTATAGATGAGCTTAGAATGAGTGTTAGGAATGAAGTATCGAAAGAAATGGCATATAAGGAGGAGGATAGTATGCTTGAGGGTGAATTGTTATCAAAAGTATTGTTGGTAGTAAGTATGTTATATGGTGTCACTGTTTATTTGTATTTTGGGTGGAATTGTCCGATGCAGTACCGAGCAAATAAAGAGATTGAAAGGGGGTATATATTGAGGTTACAATGTAATGAAAGATGTTGCAAGTTGTTGAGTAAGGAGGAGGATTGTCTGAGTGACTTGAATCCGAGTGGTATGAGCATGGAAGATAGCGAAGATGACCATGGGTGTGATAAGGATGACCCTATTGATAGGAGAGTAAACATTTGTATGCATGGTGTAAAAGGAAGAATGATGACGTATGTGGGTATAAATGAGAATGAATACTGTAGTTTAATTGATACAGGTGCGCAAGTGTCATTAGTGAATATGTCTGTTATCAAGGAAATAGAGCGGTACAATTGGGAAGTGAAAAGGCAATGTACGAGTGTGAGAATTCATGGGATAGGTAAAGGAAGTTTGCTACTTTGGGAAGAAGTGCGTTTGAAAGTAAAACTGGGAAGTATGGAGGTGGAACATAATTTTATTGTAATGGGAGAGAATGAGATGCCTAGTTGTTTTTTTATAGGAATTGACTTTTTAAGATTGCATGATTTATCAGTTGATATTGGTAGTGGTTTGCTTCTGAAGAATGGATGTGAAGTAGTTGTGATAGAAGATAATAGTTTATTTATGGCGAATTTTGTTGGCATGGTTGATATTACGAGGAGTGAGGATGATCTACTGACTAAAGAGGAGGTGGAAGAAATGCAAGATGAATGTGAGGAAATTAAAAGGTTACGTGAATGTATGTTGAATAGTATTGAGGTAGAAGAATAGCCGTCTGATTTAGAGTTGTATAAGAAAGTTAGTAAGAGACTTATTGTGTGTAAGAATATTGTTTATTTTCTACATAAAGGAATGGATGAAGATATATATGTTCCTGTGTTTCCAATGCATGCAGCAGTAAGTATGTGTATGTTAGTGCATGACAGATATGGGCATATGGGTAAGAATAAATTATGGGAATGCAT
This sequence comes from Palaemon carinicauda, assembly GCF_036898095.1. NCBI lineage: Eukaryota > Metazoa > Arthropoda > Malacostraca > Decapoda > Palaemonidae > Palaemon > Palaemon carinicauda. The sequence goes on along the minus strand of NC_090737.1, from coordinate 109,510,443 downwards.
GCGTGAGAGATTGTTTACACCTGGGTTGAGTCAGATATGTAAGGATGTAGCGACTACGTGTGAAGATTGCCAGAAAGGGAAGTATCAGAGAGTGCATGCTAATCCGCCTGTTTTGAGATTACGTATGAAAGAACCATTTGAGATGTTTGTGATTGATTGTGTTTCGTTGCCTGTGACTGCGAGAAGACATGTGGGAATGATTGTTATGGTTGATCACATGAGTAAATTTACCTATGCAATACCCATCAAGGATAAACGGAGCGAGACTGTTGCAAGAATGGTTGGTCAAGTGATGTTGCCGATGTGTGCGTGTAAGCCTGTGAGAATGTTAAGTGATAATGGCCCTGAGTTTGTTGGATGGGAGTTTGAGCAGATGTTAAGAGAATGGGGTATTGAACATGTGTATTCGACTCCTTATATGCCAAGTGCGAATGGGTTGGCTGAAAGGACTGTAAGAACATTAACTGAAATTTTGCGAATGATGAGTATATGTGATAATGATTGGGATTTTTATGTTGGTAGAGCGTTGTGGGCTTACAATGCAACAGTGCATAAGAGTACGGGTATGTCTCCATGTAAGTTTGTTTTAAATTTTGAAAAGATAATAAGACCGAGGTTGGGTGTGTCGGAGGATGATAGAGATGTGTGGAGGAAAGCAAATAAGAGGTTTGAAAGCTTTAAAGTTGGTGAGAGAGTGATGAAAGAAGTAATTGAAAAGGGTAGAATGAATGTAAATAAGGTGCGTGATAAATTTGAAGGTCCCTATGATGTGTTAGAAGTTGGTTCGAGTGGATTAAGTTACGTTTTGGGTAAGTTGTGTGTGGGTGGTATTGTGGAAAAAATTAGGGCCCACCACACCCAGTTGCGTAAATGGAAAGAGGTACCTGAGTATATCCAAGAGAATGGGATGAGTAAATGGTTGAAAAGGAACAAGGGTGAACCTAGTATGTATGAGGACTTAGGTCTGGAAGGTAAACAGTTAGTGTTAGTAGAATATAAGAAAAGGAAGAATACAAGAGCTTTAAGTAAAGATGAAAGAAGGGGAAATTTTATAAGTAAAAGTGAGAATAGAAATAAGTATGACAAGGGTGTAAATGTGCAAGTGTGTATGGAAGATAAATGTGTTAATACAGATGAATCATGGCTGAGTATGAATGATACCTATAGTGTGTGTGGCTTTTCCTTAGGTGATGTAAAAGAAAGGATGACGAATGCGAGAGTGAGAGATAGGAGAATGATTAGTAGTATGAATGAATCTTTTACTAAAGTTGAGAATGTTTTTGATGAAATGGATGAACTGTTTACAGAAATGAGTGTAATTATAGGGCCAGATGAGAACGAGGTAGATATGATTGTACATGATATATTAGATGATAGGGATTTAGATAGGAATAGTGTTAATGTAG
>NC_090737.1:109474037-109491537 GCF_036898095.1 Palaemon carinicauda | reverse complement strand
TCCCGACAAATCAAATAGTTGAAAAGATACTTGAAGTATGTATATATATATATATATATATATATATATATATATATATATATATATATATATATATATATATATATATATATATATATATATATATATATATATATATGTGTGTGTGTGTGTGTGTGTGTGTGTGTGTATGTGTATGTGTGCTTATGAGCGCGTGTTTGAAAATGCGCAGGAGTTCGTATGTTTGTTTTTGCCTTTCATAAATACCTCTGAATATCCAATTCGCTATGCTTCAGGATCCGATACTCATATAAGAATTAATTTTCTAGTAATAGCTTATAGTTGCCCGAGGATCGGAACCCGGACAAAGAAATAACTGTGGTTTCAGTGAAATGTCTCTATCAACCAGACTGTATAGAGAAATATAAGTTGATCACAACTCTTCCATACTTATTGAAGTTGAATTGAAGTTTTTTTTTTCGAATCGAAATTAACCCATCTCCAACAACGTTGCTCGTCGTTGAGTTTATGATAATAGGTTATGGTTAATTATATTCTTTTTCACCTTTATTCCTGATATCATATATTCATATAAGCTAAAAATACCTCTTTCATGGAATTCGATTGAGATGAGTTTATTTAAATTTTAAGTAAATAACCCGAATTCCACAACAATTTGCATGGAAGTTTTGTAATAAACTTTTGACTGATTAGATTTTTTAGGGGTTCGTCAATAAACAAGTATCCTTTCATGCCATTGACCTAGAAGATATTTAGCATTTTCTTATCACCTTGGCGGGAAAGAAATAGGATATTGGACTGTAAAGATGAAAAGAAGAACGAGAAAGAGATGTAAAGAAAACTAATTGCTGTCTAAGCTTTTGACTGCTGTCTGTTCCTAACATTCTTTTTACTCAAAATCGTTTCAAGGAATGTTTTGGTTACTTTCATACTTATCTTCACATAATGGTGTAGTATTTTCCATTTTTTTCCTCATCCGGAAGTCATTTTCGGAGTAAAGTCTTATTTTTCTCTCCGAATTTAAGTAACAAAATAAAATTTCTAACGGATTCTTTGTTGTGGTTATTATTACACCGAACAAGGTATTTCTTAAGTCGATTCAATAATAGAATTTATAAATAATATTAATTTTAGAAGACTTTATATTGCATTGTCTATTCATGAAGATAAATTTATTTAATTCCTGAAAGTAAGCCGAAAAAAAAAGATAAGCATTTATTGATATAATACATGTTTCAAAACAAAGAAGAGATAAATAGTTGAGGAAAAGTATAACACCGTCAGAATGACTTGCAATTCAAAATCACTATTAATGTTGAATATATATATATATATATATATATATATATATATATATATATATATATATATATATATATATATATATATATATATATATATATATATATATATTTCTTTTTATCAAACATCCTAAAAATTTAATTGAGAATGTTTGAAATAGCTGATTCATCATCGGAGACGTCAGATGAAGATGTGGGATTCACATCAATAACAAATGTAAAACATGTTGAACTCAATATCTGGATTATTCATTTTCGCAACCACAGGCTACTGTTAACGGTAGTGATTCAATACACCTTCAATACAAAGTAACACTATGTTATATTAGTATTATCATATTTTATTGAATTATTTTTTATTAGGAAGTCATTATACAACAATCACCAGATTTTTCCGCTTTTCAAATTACCTTATGTTCATCCTACTCATCACTGTTTTATCGTTTGATCCATAACCTTCTGTTTTGTTTGTTCCTATCAGACTTGCAAGCATTATATAAATTTATAAAACAAAATTGTATATGCCATCGTTTTAGCAATTATCATTGACCCTATTGCTAGTTAAGATTTAATTGTATATAATGGAATTTATTAGATAGTTTCTGCTATCCAGACTTACCCATTTTGTACTAGCGTGACATATATATTACGTAGAACATATGTTCAGTTAACTTACACCACACGTTTACATGATGAAACTTGTTTCATGATAGGTCCTGTGTGTGAGAGCTAATACATGTATCTACTTGCATACAAGTTTTTACAAGAATAGAAGCTCATTCAAGGGAGTGACACCGTTCTGTGCAGAAGTGCTGTTTTTGCTCCGGTGTGAAAATGAGTTCAGGCAAAAAGTGAGTATTATTTTGCCATTTTCATTAGATATATTGTATTGTTTTTTTTATAAAATACTTGAAATATGGCTATAGAGAAATGTCTGTGCTAATAATGAATATCTAAGATTTTAATATTGGCAGCAGTGCATTTTATATTTTCTGTGACATATATGTTACGCTAGGATGATACAGCGACATTTATGCCTTTTTCTATTTTACTGTATGTAAACTAATAGTAATATCTTTCTAGTGATATAAAACATTCTATGGCTTCATTTTCTTTCTTTTACTTTACTTTACTACACTTTTAGTTATTTTAACTCATTAATAAGTTACTTTGTTAAATTTAATCCAGAGATAACACGTTTTAATTTTTTTTCAGGTCTCTGACTGTCAATGAAATACTAGTAGAGTTAGAGAAAGAAGATATTGCTGCAGATGTTTTTATTGAGCCTGCTGATGATGGTCTGACTGACGAATATTGTGCTGATGAAGATCAAGGTGGTCTAATTGATAATCTCTCTGGTAAACAATTAGATGCTGCAGGTGAAGCAGCTCTTCCAAATGGAGTTCGGCTTGGAAATTTAGGAGAGGACTTGGAGAACTATGATGACTTTAGTTATTGCTTCAAAACTCCGAAGTGGACTAGAAAAGCAACATTTTCTTCACCAAAACCAATTTTTCCTGAGGCTAATTACAGTCAATACCGGAACTTATCACCATGTGAATTATTCGAATTGTTTTTTTGATGAGGAAGTTCTCAGATTGATAATAGAACAGTCAGCTCTTAATGCTCGTTACAAGGGAGAAATTCCTTCTCAACAAATGAAAAAGAACTAAAGGTTTTCCTTGGCATATTACTTTTATCTGGCATTGTTCCAGTTCCATCACGGAGACTTTACTGGAAGAATTCTCCAGTGACTAGAAATGAGGCAGTGTATTCTGCAATGAGAAGGAACAGATTTGATAAAATAATGCAGTTCATACATTTAGCTGATAATACTAATCTTGATGATTCCGATAAATATGCTAAACTCCGTCCCCTGATAAGGCTACTTCCCACTCGATTTTTGTCTCATTTTCAACCAGAGCAGCATCTATCTCATAACGAGGCAATGGTTAAATATTGTGGCCGCCATGGATGCAAGCAGTGTATTCGAAACAAACCAATACGCTTTGGTTATAAAGTTTGGTGCCTGAATACTGATGTAGGCTATTTAGTAAGCTTTGACTTATACCAAGGTAAAACATATGAAGGTAATTCATATGAGGAGAAAGCGTTTGGCAAATGTGGAGCCACTGTTCTGAAAAATATAAAGTCATTGCCAGATGATAAAATACAACTCCCATACAGCTATTACTTTGATAACCTTTTTACCTCTTTTCCTCTTCTCCAACACCTGAGTTAGCAAAACTATACTGCTACGGGAACAATAAAAGACAATAGGCTGAAAAAAATGCCCTTTGAAAGCAGTTTCTGAGAGGAAAACAGAAAAAAGGGGAACATCAGACTTCATCATAGATAAGGCAAATAACATTTCATTATGCAGATGGATGGATAATTCGGTTGTCACCATTGCATCAACTGCTCATGGGAGGGAACCCCTTAGTAAGGTGAGAAGATACTCTCAAAAAGAGAAAAAAATATATTGAAGTTGACTGCCCATTAGTTATTCGAGAATACAATAACCACATGGGTGGAACTGACCGTCAAGACCAGAATGTGAATAATTATAGAGTATCTATTAGGGGTAAGAAGTGGTGGTGGTGTATTTTTACCTGGTTATTAGATGTATCAGTGCAAAATGCTAGGATTCTTCATAAAAAGTCAGGTGGATGTTTACCTCAGCTAGATTTCAAAGAACAGATTGCTGAAAGCTATCTGAAGAGATATGGGATCCCTCCTAAAGGGCCTGGGAGACCTTCCCTGGGGGAAACAGGTTGTAAGAGAGTTCTTGATGACATTCGTTTTGATGGAATAGAACACTACCCGATAGAGACCCCAAACAAGAAAAGACGTAGATGTGCTGGAAATCTGTGTAGAAAATCTCCTTCCAGTCAGTGTAATAAGTGTGATGTAGGTCTGTGTTTGTCTTGCAGTTTAGCATTTCACACAAAATATACTTCAATGATGTGCCACATGATGTATCAGTTGCAATGAAAAGTTGATTATTTTATATTAGCATTTTGAACTGGCAATTTAATCTTTGTTTTGATTCTAAGTGCAAGATTTATTACAATGACTATTTCTTTTGGCTTGTTTTTTTATTGTAATTTTCAAATTCCATTCATTTGGTGGTTGTGACTACGGTAGTTCATGTATGAAAACAGTAGACTTCTTTTGTATTTAGTTATGTCACTTATATAACAGCAAACAATAAACCTTTCAAAATAGAACAGAATTTTTCATATTTCCCCCAAATGTACTTGCTACTGCCTAGCGTGACATATATGTCACACTCCATTATTCAATGTACAATGAATGCAGCTGAAAAAATTATGTATTCTACTGATTTTGGATCCTTATGAACTAGATTTAGTGTAAAAATTTGAAATCCAAAGAAAAAAAAATTGGGAAGAAATGGGACGTTGTGTAAGACTAAGTTTCTTTTTTTTTTTTTTTTTTTGCTTCTCCCGTGTAAATGTAACATAAAAACAAAAGTTTAATTTCGATAGAAAATGCTTACCCAAACGCAAAAAGTTTTATTAAAGAAATATATATCTTTTCATAAGATATTCAATCTGTTTTGGGAAGATCTATTCAAGGTGGTTACTGGAATAAAGATTATAAAACTTATATTTTATAGTCTAACTAAAACTAATTCAAACAATAGAAAACCACCATGAGTTTTATTCAAAAATATTTGATAGCTCTCATATCAGAAATGAGAGATGATATATACTCTAACATTATAACACATGAAATCATGGGTCTTATTATATGTTATATAAAGTTGTTTTCATCAACAGAATAAATCTATTTGTTTTTAATAATCTTTCAGTAATTACTTTACCAACGCCCCTGGACTCCCCCGCGGAGAAAAAAAATCCGAACACAAAATTTGGGTGTTATTGAACTGGCCATATTGTGATTCAACACATTCCCTGATTTAAACTGAGGTCGGTTTTATGGGCTATGGAATATCAGGAAAATTTATTGTTTATAAAAAAAGAAAATCATGTTTTATTAAAATTTTTAGATTCTTAAAAAACATATTATTATTATTATTATTATTATTATTATTATTATTATTATTATTATTATTATTATTTTCCTTATTATTAGTATTGTTATCAATATCATCATTATTATTATTATTATTATTATTATTATTATTATTATTATTATTATTATTATTATTATTGTTGTTGTCATTGTTCATATTCATATTCATATTCATATTCATATTCATATTATTATTATTATTATTATTATTATCATTATTATTATTATTATTATTATCATTATTATTGTTGTTATTATTATTATTATCATTATTATTTTTCTTTATATAATGTCTGCCACATCATCCACTTTTTGAGCTAGCAACGGAATGTGGGGGAGCCTAGAGGTGTACTCTTCCGATTCATTAGCTGCCATTAACATGTACTCCCTCTCTGTAGGTTGGAGATGCTGGTATGGGTGCTGATCATTTATATATATGCTCAGTCCCTAGGGCAATATCACTGTCCTATCCGTGTACCCTTTAAGACTGACCTTTAAAGAACAATCCCTATTTCATTTATTCTTAATCTTCCAAACAGTATATATACATATATATATATATATATATATATATATATATATATATATATATATATATATATATATATATATATATATATATATATATATATATATATAAAACGTTTATTTGATTAATCAACAGCCACTATTATTGATTCCTCCAGAGTAATGTTACTGGAACCTTCAATAGTAAAAAAAAAAATCAGTTGAGTATATTAATTCATGCTTTTAATTTTGGCCAGCTTGGATGTTTTCAGTCATGGGGAATGACTTTGTAAGAAAAAAAGTATATTCTTTCTTTTGAATTTATTTTAAACATAGCTTTCAAAAAATGAAGGCATCCATGGGTAATTATCCATATGTTTTAATTTTAGAGTTCACTACTAGTTTAGATGTAAAATTTGTGCTTCACAAACTTTAAAATCATTTTATAAAGTTGTGATTAACAGAACAGAACATTGAATATCATCTTGCATAAAACATGTGTATAATGTTCAAACCCCATTTTTATTTGTTCTCCATTAATATTAGGCTCCTCCATGGAATATGATAGAATCTCTAAGATTACAAAAAAAAAAAAAAAAAAAAAAAAAAAAAAAAAAAAAAAAAAAAAAAAAAAAAAAAAAAAAATCTTCACGCAAGGGGTTAACTGCTGCGCTGTTAGTTCGATGTCTTCTTTCTTTTTGATTTAGGTAGAAGTGACCCTTCAACTCCGATAAGCAGGTCTTATGGAAGGACACTAAAATCGACCCCATGATTTTTAGTCTTTGGTAGTGCAATTGCTTACATCCACTGTCTTCATGTACAGTTCTCTTGCTGGCTGGAGGGTGCAATCTGGCACACATTTTTGTCTTATTCTTAACAAAACAGAACATTGAATATCATTCATAAAACATGTGTATAATGTTCAAACCCGATTTTTATATGTTCTCCAATAATATTAGGCTCCTCCATAGAATATGATAGAATCTCTAAGATTACGAAAAAAATCTTCACGCAAGGGGTTAACTGCTACGCTGTCAGTTCCATGACTTCTTTCTTTTTGATTTGGGTAGAAGTGACCCGTCAACTCCGGTAATCAGGTCTTATGGGAGAATACCTAATTCGACCCCATGATTTTTATGTCTTTGGTAGTGCAATAGCTTGCATCCACTGTCTTCATTTACAGTTCTCTTGCTTGACGGTGCAATTTGGCAAACATTTTTGTCTTATTAGTCCTGTTTTTGTTATTTTAAACTTTATATTTTATATATGAAACATATATTTTATTGTTTTTACAGTTCTTAAAACATTTTATGTTGTTCATTACTTCTCTCGTCGTTGAAGTTTTCACTTACTAGCTTTCCTCACTTGTCTATTTTTTCTGTTGGCGCCTTCGGCTTCTACCATCCTGCTTTTCCAAATAGGGTTGTAGCTTAACTAGTAACAACAACAACAACAACAACAACAACAATAATAATAATAATAATAATAATAATAATAATAATAATAATAATAATAATAATATCATTATTACTATTTTTATTATTATTACCTTTCTGTCTTATTACTCTTCTTTTTGTTATTTCAAATTTAATAGTTTATATATATATATATATATATATATATATATATATATATATATATATATATATATATATATATATATATATATACATATATATATATACATATATATATACATATATATATATATATATATATATATATATATATATATATATATATATATATATATATATATATATATATACATATATATATATACATATATATATATACATATATATATATATATATATATATATATATATATATATATATATATATATATATATATATATATATATATATATATATATATATACATATATATATATACATATATATATACATATATATATATACATATATATATATACATATATATATATATATATATATATATATATATATATATATATATATATATATATATATATATATATATATATATATATATATATATATATATATATATATATATTTATATATATATATATATATATATATATATATATATATATATATATATATATATATATATATATATATATATATATATATATATATATATATATATATATATATATATATATATATATATATACCATGGCACCTCCCCTAATTTTGGGGGGTATCCGACATCAACAAAGAAACAAAAACAAAAAGGGACCTCTACTCTCTACGTTCCTCCCAGCCTAACAAGGGACTCAACCGAGTTCAGCTGCTACTGCTAGGGTGTCACAGCCGACCCTCCCACATTATCCACCACAGATGAAGCTTCATAATGCTGAATCCCCTACTGCTGCTACCTCCGCGGTCATCTAAGGCATCGGAGGCAGCAGCAGGGCCTACCAGAACTGCGTCCCAATCGCTCGCCATTCATTCCTATCTCTAGCACGCTCTCTTGCCTCGCTCACATCTATCCAGAGCTTCCATCACTCCATCCATCCACCCAAACTAATATGAATTATATTGTTTTATTGTTTTTTATAGTTCTTAAAACATTTTATATTTTTCATTACTTCTCTTGTCATTGAGTTTTTCACTTACTCGCTTTTCTCACTTGGCTATTTTTTTCTGTTGAAGCGTGCAGCTTCTACCATCCTGCTTTTCCAAATACGGTAGCTTAGCTAGTAACAACAATAATAATAATAATAATAATAATAATAATAATAATAATAATAATAATAATAATAATAATAATGATAATAATAATATTATTATTATTATTTTTAATATTATTATTTTTTTATATCATAATAATAATGAAAAGGAAACTTTGCTGTCGTTGTTAAATATTTTTAAACAATAACTCAATATATAGGATGATACTGAACCAGTGCCTATGAAAAAAATGTCTTTATAGTTCGATTGTTCTACGGATAGAGGCTCACATGATCCTTTTGGGATTCAATAAACTGTGCATTGTGTTATCTAACCGATCCATATTATATCGTAAAATCTCCTACATTTGAAGATCGCCTGTTTCAGAGAGCCTGAAACTTCCCTCTTTAAGAGCGTACTATGGGCTAATGGTTGGAAAACGAGATTTTCATTGCCCATAAAAAGGGATATAAAGAATCTAATGTTTCCATCCTGTTTCGCTTCATTTTTTTATTTGTTATTCTAGCCTACATCTTGTTGTTCGTATCCATTATTACATCCGTCAGTGAAGTTCGAAGGAGGTTTAGTTTACCCCCTGTTTGTGTTTGTGCGTTTGTGTTCTTGAGTTTGTTTTTACAGCATGTGTTTTTTAGAAAACACCTTTGAGGCCACAATTTTAATCGTAATGTAAGTAAACATGCCGAAATTAACTGTAAAGTGAATAGCTGGTAAAGATTGATTTTTAGAAGTTCAAGGTAAATGGTTTAGTTCACGGTCCAATATACGTGATCAGACATAAGGCTGGACAACGTTGTCTCAGAATCTTCAAACATGGTTCATGTATGAGTGTAGGAAATACCAAGTCATTCATTATATGATATTATCAAAGGTCAAGGTCAAGTCTAAGGTCAACGTCAAACAAAAGATCAAATTCTAGTCATTCAACCATACAGCTAAAATTTCCATCTCAAGGTGATAAAACTGGCAGGTACTTTAAACTTTCTTACCTCTCTACACTATTATTCTACTATCATTCTTCAAATTCCCTCTTTTTTTTCTTCCACTGTTACCTTCATTCCTTCTTTTCACCATTCACTACTCTTCCTCATGTTGCCTCCAACTATCTTCTTGCCAAACACATTTCTTGCAATTCCTCCCCCCCCCCCCTTCCCCACCCGAAAAAAAAATATACTAACTTCCACTCCTCTTCTTAAATACCAGTTTCTCTCACTTTCACTTTATCATATGCCATTTTCAACATTTCTTGATATTCACTTTTTACATGAGGTTTTAATAACTATTCAACCCTTACTAACTCCTTTTTTCAACCGCCCACTCTATTCCCCCACTCTTCTGCTACAACTAATTTTCTTTCTACCCCCCCAAAAAATATCAGATATACCATTAGCCATACCCGTAAACACATGCAGTCTTCCCATCTTTCAAACATTCTTTTAGGTATCAACTTAAAATCCATTAAAGCTCTTTCTATAATCTTCCCTTTGCCACTCTTTCCCATGTATACTTGTTTCTACCCTTTTTTTTTAGGGGGGGGGGGGTTGGCTAAAACTCACCACCATCTTTTGCTGAACACAAATCTTTTGCTGAACACAAATATCTATCAGTCTCTCACCACTCTCCTTTTTCATCTGGTACGCCTTACCTCACAATGACACCTTCTACCTCTCTAGCACCTACTCTAGCGTTTAAATCACCCATGACAACTACGTAATTCATTTTACCCAGTGAATCTACACACCTAGTTAATTCATTCCAAAACTCAGTCGGCAATTCCTCGCTTTTCTCACAACCTCACCCATACACACTATCAAAGCCCAATATTCCCAACTCAACATAAGCCTTACCCAAATCAACCTAGATGATATCCCCTTCCCTTCCACTACTTTACCTGTCATACATTCATTCAGCAATAAGGACACACCCACTCTTGCTCTTCCCTTTTCAATCCCAAACAATACACATCGCACCAAAAATCACTTCAACCATCCCTTCTATCTTTGTCTCAAACAAAGCCAATATATCTATCTTTCTAATACTATAAGTACATCCAGTCTCACATATTATACTCTCTATCGTACTATATCCACACACATTGAGACACCCAAAAAATAGAGTACTGGGAACTCACTCTAACCCCATCTCCACCTATTCGATGTTTTACAGGAGTATTGATTACAAAATTATATCTAATTGCCATCTGAAACGAAAAGGATATATATATATATATATATATATATATATATATATATATATATATATATATATATATATATATATATATATCTATCTATATATGTATATATATATATATATATATATATATATATATATATATATATATATATATATATATATATATATATATATATATATATATATATATATATATATATATATATTTGGGCTCAAGCCATGTCGTCCTGATGGAAGTTCCTATAGGGTAGCTTCCTAGGGTATATTACAACTACGGCGATATTCCCAGAGAATTTACCTTAAGGTACCAGAATTCTAACTCCTGGAGCGAGTATCCCTCGTGAAAGGGATATCGCGACATATCGGAGGACGTATTCTTGACACGCCACATGGCAATCTACATCTTGGACAGAGATTTCGTCTCGTAGGAGGTGATTGGCGAGATACGAATTCGGGAAAGAAAAAGGGGAGCCGCTCCCAAGGCTTCCCTATCCTACGATTCGTATGCGTGCCTGGCGCCAATCCTGGCGCCATCTGTATTCCTTTTTGCGTAGCTTAACAACTCGGTGTTTTTTCCTGTGTTTCTCGCAAATCTTGGATTTATTCTACTTTTTCATGGCTTCTCCGTCTTCGTTGGCCTCTGATAAGTTGAGTATAATGTCTTTTATGTATAAATGTAGGCTCTTGGTAAAATTTTGAGTGATTAATAGGATTAATCTTTGATACAAGAGCCGTAGCCTACCAGAGGCGTCCTGGACGCTGTCGCTCGCTAGGTATAAATTTAGTTAGTCAGAGCGACATTCCTGGTTGTTTTGCTTTAATAAAATTTAGCTATTTAGCATTACATAGGATTTCCTTTCGTGCTTAGTATTATTTGGCGAAGTATTTGCCATTCCGGCCTACGCTAGGCCATGTAGCCTAGTCGTTTGGTCCTAGTACTTCATGCATGATTTTGGTTTTTCCGAGTGTAATTAAAATTTTATTGAAGCTTTAGGCTATATTTTATACATTTAAGACTGTGTGGAATATTTCCAAGATAGTATACGAGTGAGTTTCGGTGATTTAGGTAATCGATTCTCTTGGTGCCTAGGCTAGTTGCTTATGGAGCCTTAGTATACTTTATCATACTCCCCAGTTGCTTTCTTTTCTTCGGAGAAGGTATGCAATCCCTTTCCCTCTGTTTAAGCCTTGGGCTTATCCCTAAGTGGTTTTTTTCCGAATTTATTTTCGATAAAACTATACTGGGGTGTTACTGTACCTTCCTGTTCCTGTAGTATGGTTCAAGAGGGACAGAACAACAGAGTTTTTTAGTCTGAGTCTGTGTTGTCTGGCTTGGGGCTGAGTCCCCCTCGCTGGCCTGACACAGACAAAGGGAGCTTAGCTCCCTTAGGTCACTACCGAAGGTTTCTGTGGATATGATTCCTTCTTTTGTGATCTACCAGACTAGTCCTTGTTGCTGTTCTCGGGGGAGGATAAGTTTCTTTCCCTAGGAGTAGCAACACCTTACTAGCTGTGGTGCTCTGGGAGCTGGCAAGTATTGCTGGCCTTCCCCCTTAGATCTCCCTTAGGCTAAGATAAGTTTCTTGGCTGCGGGTGATCTGTCACTAAAGCAAGGTTGGTAGGACCCTCTTGTCCCTTCCCCCTCTTTCTCCGTAATGGCCTAGCCATTACTGTACTGTACGTCGTTCTACATCTGGACCTAGTATAGGTTAGGATGTGGAATTGACTCAGCCCCTTGCCGGCCGGCAGAGCTGCTGGCCGGCAAGGGTCTTATGTTTTCGAGTGCTGCCCGGACCTCTCTTGGTCCCTCATCCATGCCTGCCTGTAGAGCCAGACGGCATTGGTCAGGAAGCCTGAATTAGTTTCTCCCCTTCCTTACATGCACTCTTTCGGTTGCCGGGCTTGGAGGTTGTGTACACTCTTATCCCGGCATCCATTCTATTTTTCTTCTAGTGCTGTACCTGACCCGGCTGCCTGCCTCATAGGCCGGCAGCCGGGCAGGTGTAGTCCTCTGGTTCTTTTGCTGCCGGCTGGCATCGGTCTTGTACCTTTGCCGGCCGGCTTATGTCAGCCCTTGTCTGCCGGTCACCAAGAGTGTGGCCGGCAGCTGGGTACTACCTTGTGTAGTTGCTGGCCGGCAGCCATTGCCGGCCAACATTGGCTGTTACCGGCCGGCAGTTGCTGCCGACCGGCACATGCATTTGAACCAGAGTGCTGCCGCCTTATAGCTGTTAAGTAGTATACTTTAAAGATAGTTAGGGTGTGTGCCGGCCGGCAAAGGCAGGCCGGCACGCATCCCCCTATACTGTACTAGTATTCTTCAGTATAACATATACAGTAAGAAGAAAACTATGGTAAGGGTTTTGGTACAGCACTGTGTCTTCTAACACTATTGTGTTTTCTCACACATCCCTTTGCTGTTGCCCTACAGATAGGAAAGTGAGTTCTTTCCTGTCTATTATCCAGGATTTTAAAATCATTGCTTAGGTGTGAGCTCCACCTGTTTCCTCTGGAAACCTTGCATTGGTTACTCTAGAAGAGATTCACCATTTTGATTTTATTATCTGGAAGGCTGCAACAATGGGTTGTGAGGGAAACACAAGTGTGTGTCTTTTCTTTATGAATTGTTATGCTATACTATGCATATCCAGTGATACATAGTTCACTTGATACTCATGGAAATTTCTTCTCTTTACAGAAGGACACTCCAAAGAGCGGAAGTGCTTTCTGCAACGTTCGCAGCAAGAACCTCTGCGGACATGAGTTTTGTAGGAGACACGCAGCACACGCTGTCTCCAAGGATGATCTCCGGTATTGGGACCTTCAGGTATGTACTGTGTGCACTAACCAGATTACTGAGACCTTCAATTCCCCTAGGACAGAGGAATCAAGGGATATAGTTAGGAAGATGCTTCGTACCTGGGTAAGGGGCTTCCAAAAGAACACTTCTGGCCCTTATCTTCAAAGTGAGATGATGAGGGCGTATCTTTTCCCTAAGGCATCAGCTGATGCAGTGATTCCCCAGCCTCAAGAGGAGATCCCCTAAGTTCAGATCCAGGTGGATGCTGAAGTCGCGGTCGCGATGCAAGACATCCAGTTAGATGACAGGATGTCTGATGTGGACGGGTGTCGGGAGTAAGACCTCCTGGCAGAAGCCCAGGACGAAGTTCAAGCCCCAGACGTTGTAGAGGTAGACGTCGACGAGGTGTCAGCTACTCCGGTTCAGATTCCGGAGCCTATTCCCTCTACATCGGCCGG
Organism: Palaemon carinicauda; assembly: GCF_036898095.1. Lineage (NCBI taxonomy): Eukaryota > Metazoa > Arthropoda > Malacostraca > Decapoda > Palaemonidae > Palaemon > Palaemon carinicauda. The sequence goes on along the minus strand of NC_090737.1, from coordinate 109,477,534 downwards.
TCTCCCAGTAGAGCTGGGACAGGCCCTCTCTTCTATTGTTGGAATGATCCAACAAATGCAGAAGGAGAATCAGGAGAAGACGGCTGCAATGGAACTGCGAATGCAGTGCCTTGCAGAATCACATGGGCCCCAGAAAAAGCTCAATGTGAAAGACCTTCCCTTGTGCTCAGATTCTAACCCATGGAGGTATGCTGAGCAAATGCCGATGACGACTGGAAAGATCGTCTTCTCGGATAAGCTGGGCTCAGTTCCCCTGGAGGAGGTGGAATTCTGGCCCAGCAAGGCATCATATCCGGACTGTTATGTCCGGCTGAGGAAGGAACCAGCTTCAAAGGAGGAGACAGAGCCGAAGGAGGTCATAGTGATGGACCATGCTAAGGCTCAAGCTCTACTTTCATCCTCGATGAAAGAGAGGGGCTTCTCTAACTCAAAGGTAGCCGCATTGAATAGGAAGCTCCCTTCCTTTTTGTCCTCGCCTACTAGAGTCTCCCCTTTTTACAGAAAGGGTTTCTGGCTGTACTAAAAGCAGTCGAGGCCGTCAAGTCTTGCCCCTCCCTAGAGGAGTGTAAACCCTTGTCGCTGGCCCTGCCTATGGACCACAAAGACTGGAAGGACGTCCATCTTACGTTCTCAGTTGGAAAGTTGGAGGCTGATATTGCCGGACGTCAGTTCGGCGAGGACCTCCCTAGCTGTCTGACTTTCTTTTGCAAAAAGAGTTCGATACAAAAGAAAGACTGACTGCCTCAATGTCTCTTCAGACTACTCTCGAGAAGATGGCAAGTGACCCCAAGGTCCATGAAATGTTCATGGTAGTGGCCAAGTCTCATCTGGCCACAGTGACGAAGGACCTTTATGGCTTCGTCAAGGCAAGGAGAGCTTGTAGGGAGTTCGTGTTTACCTCGGCTACGGTGAGGCACGAGCCAAGGAAACTAATCTCCTCCAACATTTGGGGAAAAGATCTTTTCCCTACCGACTTGGTCAAAGAAGTTGTTGATAAGGCCGCCTTGGAGAATAGAAACCTTCTCCAGAAGTGGGGCCTGGCTATCAAAAGAAAGTCTTTCCCAGATGAGGGTCCTCAACCAAAGAGGAAGACTATGAGGACTAGGCTACCGTCTCGGCCAGCCAAGCCTCTTAGACAGCAACAGCAACTGCAATTGCCATTGCCCCCCGTGCCCCAGATCGTGGCACAAACCCCGACCACTTTTCAGTGGGTACCCCAGGCCGTGTTGACACAGTCCACGGCATTCACCCCAGCGTTCGAAGGGCAGTCTACTTCCTTTCGAGCAAAGCCTAGAGGAGCAGCCAGAGGCTCGTCTAGACGCCCCTTCAAGGGGAAGGGGATTCAGGGGTGGTCGTGGTCAGGAAGGCAAGACCTCAGGACGGCAGTCCAAGTGAGGTGATACCGGTAGGAGGGAGACTTCTGAAATATCGGGATCGGTGGACCTTCGAACCCTGGGCCCAAAGCCTACTCAAGAATGGACTGGGCGGGAGCTGGTACAGCACTCCACCCCCGTGCCTTCGGTTTTTCCAACACTCCACCCCCGTTATGGAGGAGTACGTTCAAGAACTGTTGGAGAAATAAGGTGATCCGAAGGGTGAAGCCCATCAATTTCTAAGGGAAGCTGTTTTGTGTTCCCAAGAAAGACTCGGAAAAGCTCAGAGTCATTCTGGACTTGTCGCCACTCAACAAGTTCATAGTGAATTGCAAATTATAATGCTAAAACTGCAACACATGAGGACCTTACTGCCCAAGAGGGCATATTCCGTCTCTATAGACTTGTCAGACGCCTATTGGCACATTCCAATTAGCCATCGACTCTCCCCCTACCTAGGGTTCAGGCTACAACGAAGACTATACGCCTTCGAAGCCATGCCATTCGAACTAAACCTAGCCCCAAGGATTTTTACGAAGCTTGCGAGCGTAGCTCTCAAACAATTACGCCTAAAAGGAATTCAGGTAGTAGCCTACCTGGACGACTGGTTGGTGCGGGCAGCATCCGAGACAGAATGCTTGCAAGCTTCCAGTCAAGTGATCCAGTTCCTAGAGTACCTAGGCTTCAAGATCAACAGAAAAAGTCTCGACTTTCTCCATCTCAAAAGTTCCAGTGGCCGGGAATCCACTGGGACCTTTTGTCACACCGTTTCTCCACCCCGGCGAAGAAAAGGAAGGAGATAGCGGGTTCTGTCAAGAGACTTCTAGATTCCGAAAGGATATCAAGACGCGAGCAGGAGAGGGTACTGCGCTCTCTCCAGTTTGCTTCGATGACAGACCCAGTGCTAAGAGCACAGCTAAAGGATGCAATCGGAGTTTGGAGAAGTTATGCATCAAACGCGCGAAGAGATCTGAGAAGACCAGCCGCTTCGGCTAAGTACTCTTCTCAGGCCTTGGTCCCAAGCCAGACATCTAAAGAAGTCGGTTCTTCTTCAGCCACCTTCCCCGTCGGTGACGATTCAATTAGATGCCTCGAAGGAGGGATGGGGAGGTCACTCTCATCGGAAAAAAGTCCAGGGGACTTGGTCCAAGCTATTCAAAACCTTTCACATAAAACTTTCTAGAAGCTAGGGCAGTGCTCCTTACCTTAAAGAAAGTCTCCCGCGTCACTCGATCCACATAAGGTTGGTGATAGACAGCGAGGTAGTTCTGAGATACTTGAATCGACAAGGATCGAGGTCACCACCTCTCAACCAGGTGATGTTGGCCATCTTCCGATTGGCGGAAAAGAAGAAGTGGTACCTGTTGGCAGTTCACCTTCACGGAGTCCGCAATGTGACAGCGGACGCTCTATCCAGGTTCACACCGACAGAGTCGGAATAGTCCTTAGACGCAGGATCATTCTCCGTCATTCTGAATCAGTCCCAGAACTGCAGATAGACCTCTTTGCGACGAAAGACAACAAGAAGTTGCCCCTGTACGTGCCCCGTACGAAGACCCCTTAGCGGAAGCAGTGGACACGATGTCCCTCGACTGGAACAGATGGTCCAAGATTTATCTGTTCCCTCCTCACAACCTTCTGTTGAGGGTCCTCAACAAACTGAGATCCTTCAATGGGTAGCGGCAATAGTGGCCCACAAGTGGCCGAACAGCGTGTGGTTCCTCCTGGCATTGGAACTGTAGCTGAAGTTTGTACCGCTACCAGTTCCAGTTCTGACCCAGCGAGTCCAGAAGTCAACTGTCTGCGCTTCATTACAGAAAACCTGGACCCTGCAGCTCATGATTTTCTCTCCCTAGCGGTGAGAAAGCGTTTCGGGATTTCGAAAGCCAGCATAGACTTCCTTGAGGAATATAAGTGCAAATCTACTAGAAGGCAATATGAGTCATCTTGGAGAAAATGGGTAGCCTTTTGTCAAGGCGAAGAATCCGCAGGAGATCTTGACAGACTTCTGCTTATCTTTCTTCTCCACCTCCATGGTCAAGGATTTGCAGCTAACACGATTTCAGCGTGTAAGCTGCTTGGACAAGACCCATTCTATAGGCCTTCCAGGTCGACCTAGGTAAC
>NC_090737.1:109459037-109469037 GCF_036898095.1 Palaemon carinicauda | reverse complement strand
ACGAAGTTGTGTTGATATTTATCCATATTGACTCATAAGGGGTAATTTGAATGAATTACTGCCAATTGTGTTCCGTGGTGGGCCGGGAAGTCGGGTAAAACTTGTTGGTAAGAGACTGGTGTCTCGCCAGGTAAATCCTGAACTGTTGGGTAGTATTTAGGTTTCAACTTCTTTTATGGCCTCTCGTGGAATGGCTGGTTTCGACCTGGAATTTCATTAGATGGGGCCAGAGTTTGATCCCAAGTATGAGGTAGAGATTTATTTCTATTTGAACACAATGTTGTCTTGATATTTATCCTTATTGACTCAATAGGGGTAATTTGAATGAATTACTACCAATTGTGTCACGTGGTTGGCCGGAAAGTCCGGGAAAGCTCGCTGGTAAGAGACTTATGTTTTGCCAGGTAAATCCTGAACAGCTGGGTAGCAATTAGGTTCCGACTTCTTCCATGGCCTCTCGTGGCATGGTTGGTTTCGACCTGGCCTTTCATTAGAAGGGGCTAGCGTTCGTTCCCAAGTATGAGGTAGAAATTTATACATATACATATATAAATTTTCTTTAGCAGAATACCAAATTCGAAATATAGTCCAGTACACTGATTTCCGGGGTTTCCCCTTCCTAGTGCTCCCTGACCACATCAAGAGGACCTCTCATACTATGACCAAAGACTAGTTTGAAATGAGAGAGCCCAAGAGTTTCATTTGGAATAGATCTAATAGCAAATGTTGCATATGGCAATTCTTTGTACCACTCGCTACCAGTCTCGAACCAAAATTTCTTCAGGACACTCTTCAAAGTTTGGTGGAACCTCTCCACCTGACCCTGACTTTCAGGATGGTAGGAAGTCGAGGTTGTATGTTTGACTCTTAACTCCTCCATCTTCCTTTTAAAGTTTCTGCTGGTAAAATTTGTACCGCAATCAGTTTGCAAAACCTTGGGAAAACCGAACCTAGAAAAAATACAATTAATGCCTCCATGAGTTTCTCACTCCCTATTCTCCGTAATGGAATAGCCTCAGGGAAGCGTGACATCCTATCTATTATGGACAAAATATGTTTATTGCCACTTCGCATTCTTGGCAATGGACCAACCACATCTACCATGACTTCCCTAAAGGGTTCCCTGACAGCAGGAATTGAAATTAAAGGAGCTCTAGGTACCTTTTAATTTGGCTTACCCATGATTTGGCAGGTGTTACAAGAGTGGACATGTTTTTTTTACATCTGTTGCATTCCAAGCCAGAAGAAATGTTCGGCTAACTTCTGAAACGTCTTCTGGACACTGAAATGTCCGGCAAGATTGTTCTCATGAAACAACCATAACAATTTCCTCCGATACTTCTCGGGAAATGCTAACTGACGGACCACTTCTATCTGGTCAGCAGGAGCTTCCACAGCTCAACTGACCCTATATGGTAGTCCATCTTCTTTAACAAAATAAGGTTTGGAGGAATCATTTACAATAGATTCAGTAGTCAAATCATTAAATTCCCTTGATTGGGCTTCCTTCGAGGCCTCGGGTTCCCAGTCAACATCATCAAAAATTATACTACTCAATTTTGCCACTAGTCACAAAGTCATCTAAGTCTACCCCCTTTGAACGAGAATGAGTGTCAATGGAAACAGGATCACCAAACTCCGGCAAAGAACCATCACAAAGACAGTCTTTCTCTATTAAAGATAAAATTGGAGAAAAATTTAGTTCATTTTCAACCAACAAATCACTAGCAAAAATCAAGTCAATTCCAGGAATGGGCAATGTATCCACTATTGCTAATTTTGCATTACCTTTAGAATAATCAGCTTCTAAATGAAGTGTTTAAAGAGGGCACGATACTAATGTATTTGGAAAACCTCCCAAGACCATAAAATCATTACTGGCAAACATAAAACCCTGAGGCACAGATTTTCTTAAAATTAATGACTCTGCGGCTCCCGTGTCAGGCAAAATTTTAATACCTCTGCCTAGTCTCTTGTCACTGTTAATGAAAATAGACCCATTCGAGATATATTTACGAAATTTTAGTCACTTCGTTTCTTCTTCTGAAAGTTGTTCAGCTGTTAACAGTTTGATTGCTTCCCTGTTTTGGCTAGAAAGGAATCTTTGCATTGCCCTACACTCTGCCCTGATATGCCCCTTTCGACTACACCAAAAACATGTAATATTTGACCTGCACTCCAGATTGTCACTACTACCGGTAGTAGTTCTATTACTAAATATATTGCTATTGGAAAAACTACGAGGTATTACACTACTGACTTTACTCTCTATGCCAGAGTAGTTATTTTCATCTTTGACTACAAAGCTTGTGTCTTTTGGCTTATTATTTTTTCTCAAATTGTCGTGGGGGGAAACTTCCTTGCGTAAACTGATCTCCCTTTTCACGGATTCCTGACGATGAGCGAGTGAATATTCGTCAGCCGCAATTGCAATTTCTTGAAGAGAATCTATTTTAAGCTCTTCAAGATGTATTTTAAGGTCTTTAGACACCATTCTCTTAAATTCCTCAATCAGGATGAGTTCCTTTAGTTTATCAAAGTTATCCACCTCCTTACTCATAAGCCAATCCTCAAGAAATTGTCCTTTCTTCCTGGCAAATTCAATAAAGGTAATGTCCAAATCCTTCCTAAAATCAAGGAATTTTTGCCGATATGCTTCTGGGACGAGATCATAGGCTTTCTATATAATGGATTTAACAATATCATAATCTGAGGAAAGTTCATCACTAAGTGTATTGTATACACGCTGAGCCTTACCTTTCAATTTACATTGCACTAAAGTCGTCCATATATCTCGAGGCCACGAGAGTTTGATAGCAATACGTTCGAAAGCCATGAAAAATTCAGGCACATCCCCTTTGATAAAGTAAGGAATTAATTTTATTGCAGTCATCAAGTTGAAATTATTATTTTTATAAGTACTTTTATCACCACTCAACTTTATCTAAAGTTCTAATAACTCCTTTTCTTGTTGCCTATCCTTAGCTCTCTCCTCTGCTTGCAATTGTAAGGATTTAAATTCCAAATCTTTTATTTTACTCTGTTCCCTCAAGATATCTAACTATAAGTCACCCGACCTCCCTGCTAGATCCTGCCTAACCCTGTCCTGTTTTCCATTGCTACCAGGGGTTTCTTCACCATGACTAACTTCCAAAATAGACTCTTTATAAGCTTTAACAGCCTTAACCACCTCCCATAACAAAGGACCCTTCCTGATCTCAGTGGGGAGGCTCAAATTAAAGAAGTCTGCAAATAACCACAAATCATCCCTTTTTAGATCATACAGCTTTCTTTCCCAATCATCATCATCTAAGAAACGAACCACCTAAGCAGAACTCCATAAAAATCTGTGGTTTGTAAATAAAGGTTGGAAGGAAAAATGTAATTAAATATGATATTTATTACATAAATAAGCCTTTAAAATAACGTAGTAACGGAGTTAAACAGTTGGTTGGAGAACAAGGCAATTCACGTAAATCGTAGGGCGTTTCCTTCGTTCTGCTTCGCTCGCTGTCTGTAAAGAAATATTCAAGAAGATTAGCATCTAAAAGTCATGGTCATTTATATAGAAGAATATACCCATCGGAATAATAACCCACTTAAAATTACCTTACAATTGAGCAACTGAGGTTTACATTAGTATCAGGAAGGAAATAAAAGGGCCGATACATCGAAACCGAACACCATCCTGAAATGAACGGTAAACCTAATATAAATTTGCTCGGTCGTAATATGGGAGACAATTCGTCATAAATATAACCATTCGAAACAATGTATTTGACGATTCTCTTACCCAGTGTTAAGAACGTGAATTTATAAATAAGCTAGAGTTACTAGTCCGAGAGCTAAATCACCTGAAAGGACAAGAGAATACGATATATAAAACATTGACCACAAAAATCTATTACTAATCTTCATAAGGTTAAAAATGACAGACAGGAAAAACTTGAAATAGGCAACACAAGGCAATGAGAGTTCGCAATGATAACCTTAAAAATAAGCCCTATATATTCTTGGTACTCACCATTGTCGAACCATGCACAAAGGCGTTGCAGATGGATTTTGGCAGATGTTCACAAGAGGGTGACGTAGACCAGGGATCCCAATAATAGTCTTTAGCCTAAGAAAGGCATGTCGGACAAATCAAAAATGTGGAAACCTTTCCAGGTGAGTGAGGTCTCTGTGTCTCTGTCTCTGACACTGTCGGACGGCCGGGCTGCCTGCCTCCTCGTCGGCGTTTTCGCTCGAGTAAAGCATATGGAAGGAGGAGGAGTTAGCAAACTATCCATCTTTAAAGACTGGACGGCAGGAAAGACAGTTTGATGGTACCAAGAGTAGGGCAATTGAAAATACCAAATTCTTAATAATTACTAGTCTTTCCTGTCGCCATGTGAAAATATGAAATGTCTTGTACAGTCCAGGGGCGAAGATGGGATTTTTTCAGAAATGAAAAAATTCCATCCTGAAACATATATAACAGGACAATTGTAAGAAAAAATACATTTAAGAAATGTAAAAATAATTAAATTAAATACAAGAAAATACAAATACTGAATAAAGATTAAGGCATCTGTCTTGTCCTTTCTTGGCTTAATATAGCAGCCTTTCTTTTGGGCCTTAAGGACGAAGTAACAGAATTAAAAACATCAGGAGTAGCTAAATTGGTACTTCCTGTGTTTTCTAGTATTGGAATAATATTATTTACATGCAACCTTGATGTCTGGCCTGTTTTTCCCTTCTTAATAACAGCATGGGTAACTTCACCCAAATCATTCTTAAAAACTTCCAAAATTATGCCTAGAGGATAATTATTCCTTTTGGTATGTTCCTCCTTAATTAATACAACATCGCCAACCTTCAGTAATTTATGAGTAACGGGTCGATACCGCCCCTTTCTGTCAACTGCTTGCTGAATCAGAGTACCTAGAAATTCATTATGATAGGTCTCTATTAAAGTCTGCCTAATTTTACACAACTTTACGTAATTCTGAGAAATAGCTTGATTATCAGGGTCAAATTCTGGATCTTCAACTGAAAGAGGTTGAAGATTAGGGATAAGGTTTAGAGAAGTCAATTCATAGCCTCGCACGAGCTGTTCCGGCGTTATTGGTTCGGGCACATTGCCAGTCTCAGCACGAACAGCTTCTTTGAAGGCTATAGGTCGTCGATTAATGAGATGCACAATATTACAGACAAGAAATTCAAAGTCTACATACGTCAATATAAAATTCTTAATTGCTACAAACATTAATCTTTTGACCATTTTTACACAGACTTCTACTAATGATCCCAATTCACTGCAGCCTTTGAAATATTGCTGAAAGGAGAGGGGTTTCACATTATTTTCCTCAAAATATAATTGCGTCCGAGGGTCACTAATGAAGGAAGTTATGGTATTACCTCCTGCCACCAACTGAGTCCCAAGATCACTAATACAAAGTTGAGGAATCCCGTACTCAAAGCAGTGTAGCTGAAATGCTCTTAAAAATTCTGCAACATTCGAACTCCTGCAAATTTTGAGGTTAACTGCCCTAGACCAAGTACAGGTGATACATAGTAACCAAACCTTACGGGTCTCTTTTCCATCCTTCGTATTGAAGGGTCCTAGATAATCCATAAATATGTTAGAAAAAGGAACCGTAGGAGGATCTGCTCTGAAGTCTCTGTAAAAGTTCTGATTTAACCTTATATAACGATTATTAAACCTACGACAATGAACACATTGTTTAAGAGCCTTTTTCACAACTGAGAAATGTTTAGGGATGTAATAATGCTTTCTGAGCTCTGTTAATACAGAATAACATCCTGAATGTAATAATTTGAGGTGTGCATCCCAAATAATTAGTTTGGTCAAATGACTGTCTGGGTGCAATAATAAAGGGTAATTTCCACTTAAGCCATAATTCCATTTTTTGAATTTACTCTTAACTCTCAGAAGACCCTGTGAATCTAAAAATACATTAAGTTGCGTTATAATAGGAGGAATGTCTTTTCTGGAATTAAGACCATGCTGTAGGTAAGAATATACCTCAGGATAATGCTTCCTTTGTTCATTGTTTAACAAGTAATTTATAGCCTGGGCAAAGTAATTAGCGACTGGTGAGCAAGCAATTTTCGCTTTCAGCTTCCACTTGTGCACCACTAAGAAAATTCTGCGAAAAATCAATACAAGTTTCCTGAAATTGGAATAATTATTAATATCAATAAGATTGTTAGCAACTTCAATAACCTGAGCTGTGGAAGGAGTTGCTTGAACCTCAGTGGGCATCTCAAATGCTGGTATGGTAGTTGACAATTCTGGAACTTCATTTATACTTAAATGTGGTCCTGAAAAAAAGCAAGAATTCTGCAACTGGTTGTTAAGTTCAATACTTTCATCATTGTAGAAATTCTGATCGTAACTTAAGTAATGATTACATTCAGACTCTAGAGGTTGATCAGTGGCCTGTTGCAGTGGTTTCTCCATAAGCATGCCTCTTTCATTTATTACAGAAAATGAACAGTTTACCTCAAAGTTAGTATTAATGTCATCATGGGCAAAAATATCAGCTTTAGAGTTCAGCAAAAAGGAACTACTCTGGATATGAATAGCAGAACTACACTCAAATGGGTTACTAACAGCCGATGTTTGCACTCTCGTATCAGCTAAATTATCAATATTCTTAATCATTAAATCAATGCTACCAGACAGCAAAATACCTGCATGACACTCGGTATACATCGATGAATTTATTCCTCCAAAAACTGTATCTGTACCTGCAATACAATAAGCGAAGTCTGTACCTAAAATGAGCTGAACATTATCAATTTCATGAGAAAATTTATTAAGGAATTGATCAGCTAATTTAACACCTTGTGCCTGAAATTTATCAACTAATCTACCAAGCAGAGGTAATTTCAATGCTACATTAATGTTTGGTACAACCAAGCAATAAATTATAAAGGATTTATCTCCGATCGTAACAGGAACTTCAACAATTTCAGTAAAATACTCTTTGTTACCATTAAACCCATTAACTGTTAGCTTTACTTTAGAGTTAATGATTTTAAGATTATTCTCCTCCGCCAATTTCTTAGTGACAAACGTGCTCTGCGAACCACTGTCCTTCAGTCCTCTGTAAACAGTTCCTCCAACTTTAAATGAAAAGGTGGGTAAAATGGAATCACCTTGACAAGTAGGAAGTACGGCAACACCGCTGCTTATTTGAGGAGAAGTTTCCACCTTGGATTTGCAGTTATCAATATTGTTAGAGTCTCTGTCTAGTGACTGACTCCTATCACATAGGTAAGTCATATGCCAGCTGTTACAATTTGAACAGCGTCTTTTGAATTTAAAACGACACTTACCGGAAACATGATTAAACTGGCCGCATTTTACACATCCATTTCTAGATTTTAAAATATGCACTTTATCTGTAGGAGAAAGAAAATTAGGGCACTTATGGATAAAGTGAAATTTATCAGTATTTCCAACTGCAGAACACAAGGAACACTGAGGCGAAGACCTGTCTTTATCATATGTTACTGCTTCCGCAGCCATGCTGGTAGTACTCTCTTTAGGAAGAGGGAGTGTTAATGTTTTGACACGTGAAGCTTTACATTTCAAACTTTCAACACCTTTCCCGTCACTTTCGTACCTTTCGCAAGCTGCAAAGAAATGTGAAATAATGTCATTTAAGGAAGGATGAGTTTTTCCTGTAATATTAATAAAATGACGCTGAAAGCGACCATTTAAGCCGTGCCAAGCAAAATATCTGACAAATTCATCCGCTCCAATGTTAAAAGTCTTGACTGCTTCACATACTGATCGGAGGATGGAAATAAATGTGAAGGGGTCATCACCCTCTCTTAGACTTAACTCCGTAATTTTCCTAATTGCATTGTTTTTACAAACCTCCTTAGAAGCAAAGGCGGAAATCAATAATTCTTTGGCATCTACATAACGCTGTTTGTCAGCTTCCAGAGAACATAATAAAGTCTTTGCTCGACCGTCTATCTGTTGCTTCAGCAATAAAAGTAAATCTCTATCAGGATACTGAAATACATTAGTTGTAGCCTCAAACTCTGCTATAAATTTCAATAAATCTTCTCCTTCTTTACTTGTAAACTTAGGAAGAGGAGCTGTTGGCTGTTTCAGTAAACTGCGGGCCACGTCGGGAATATTAGAACCATTATTACCCCTGGAAATCTCAAGTAATGGTAAACAATACTCAATTTTATCTAAATAATCCTGGCAACTTGTTAATTCTGGCTCTAACTCTGCTTCATCAGATACGTCAGGAAATTTCTTAAAGAGGATATGATCATCTAGCTCTGACAGCTTGTTTCTATAATTAACAAGAAGACCTTTAATAGCTAACTTTTCTTCTTGTGTAAGGGCAGAATAGGTGTCAGACCTATTGAATTGTTCGGTGACTTTTCTCCGAATGACTTTTCGTTGTCCAATCAGTACCTGTAAGTTAGCCATTATAACAAACGTATAACAAATGCAAAATAATAAAATGTTAACTTTCTGAAAAGGAAAAATATATTTATTTAAATGAAATGTTAATATCCTGGAAAGGAAAATGTCAAAGTCCTGCAAATAGAAATATGAGACTACTGGGAGCCCCGGTCGTGGTCAATTCTCTACTGGATCATCTGCGCCATCATTAAGCACCTTTCATTGTGTTGCCCCACGTTGGGCGCCATAAGCAGAACACCATAAAAATCTGTGGTTTGTAAATAAAGGTTGGAAGGAAAAATGTAATTAAATATGATATTTATTACATAAATAAGCCTTTAAAATAACGTAGTAACGGAGTTAAACAGTTGGTTGGAGAACAAGGCAATTCACGTAAATCGTAGGGCGTTTCCTTCGTTCTGCTTCGCTCGCTGTCTGTAAAGAAATATTCAAGAAGATTAGCATCTAAAAGTCATGGTCATTTATATAGAAGAATATACCCATCGGAATAATAACCCACTTAAAATTACCTTACAATTGAGCAACTGAGGTTTACATTAGTATCAGGAAGGAAATAAAAGGGCCGATACATCGAAACCGAACACCATCCTGAAATGAACGGTAAACCTAATATAAATTTGCTCGGTCGTAATATGGGAGACAATTCGTCATAAATATAACCATTCGAAACAATGTATTTGACGATTCTCTTACCCAGTGTTAAGAACGTGAATTTATAAATAAGCTAGAGTTACTAGTCCGAGAGCTAAATCACCTGAAAGGACAAGAGAATACGATATATAAAACATTGACCACAAAAATCTATTACTAATCTTCATAAGGTTAAAAATGACAGACAGGAAAAACTTGAAATAGGCAACACAAGGCAATGAGAGTTCGCAATGATAACCTTAAAAATAAGCCCTATATATTCTTGGTACTCACCATTGTCGAACCATGCACAAAGGCGTTGCAGATGGATTTTGGCAGATGTTCACAAGAGGGTGACGTAGACCAGGGATCCCAATAATAGTCTTTAGCCTAAGAAAGGCATGTCGGACAAATCAAAAATGTGGAAACCTTTCCAGGTGAGTGAGGTCTCTGTGTCTCTGTCTCTGACACTGTCGGACGGCCGGGCTGCCTGCCTCCTCGTCGGCGTTTTCGCTCGAGTAAAGCATATGGAAGGAGGAGGAGTTAGCAAACTATCCATCTTTAAAGACTGGACGGCAGGAAAGACAGTTTGATGGTACCAAGAGTAGGGCAATTGAAAATACCAAATTCTTAATAATTACTAGTCTTTCCTGTCGCCATGTGAAAATATGAAATGTCTTGTACACCACCGCCCCCTCCACGTTTTCCTTTGGGGAGCCCATGTTACCTACTTTGGGTGAAACCTATTATCAATTACCTAAATTTTATCTCCTTATAACCCGTCAAGTGCTTAACTGTTATATTGCTGATAACAAATCCTGGCAAGGTCACCAAAAAAATATTAGGAACTCTGTTATTCTGAAGAGTTTTTTTTTAACAAAAAAACACTTATTTTTACCTTAAATT
>NC_090737.1:109449037-109454037 GCF_036898095.1 Palaemon carinicauda | reverse complement strand
ACAAGTAAGACCAACAGCAAATGTACCAGCAATAATAGTATTACTATAAAAGAAAATGTGTGTCAACTAGTAACAGATTTTGAAAGGGTTGAGAGTTAAAGTGGGTAAGGTTAAGGTTATGAGATGCATGAGTAGGAAAAGTAGTGCTACATTAAATGTTATGTTGAATTCAGAGCCATTTATGTAATCTGATCAGTCACGTACTATGGTTTCTTTTTTGTTGCATGTGGTGTAGTGGAAGCAGAAATAAATCAGAGAGTGCACGAAGGATGAAAATAGTTGTGGGAAGTGAAGTAAGTGCAGAAGAGATAAAAAAAAATAGAAAAAGAGTTCGGTATAAGAGAGTGGTTGTACCAACCGCCATGTATGGATCGAAGTTATAGGGAATGCAAGTGACGGAGAGACAGAAATTGAATGTGTTTGAGTTGAAATGTTTAAGATGTATGGTTGGTCTATCTCGATTGAATGGGGTTTAGAATGAAGTAGTGAGGCTTAGAACAGGTGTGATAGAATGAACTACTAGCTAGAGATTAAATAAAGGTATTGAGGTGGTTTGTCGATGTTAAAAAGATGGAAAATAGCCATCTGCTTTAGAACATGAAGTATGGAAAAGTGGATTGAAGTGTTGTAAAAAAAAAATGCCCATGGTTTGCGTAGATGGATTGAGTAAAAGAAAACCAAAGGAATATAAGTTGATGTCGTGCAATTTCAGCGTAGTCGCAATTGACAGTGCTACTAACTCGCATAACCTTGGTGACGCTCAGGTAGCGGCAGTAGGGGGTTCAGGTAATAAAGTTTTATTTTTCTTGGTACATGCCGGAGGTTGGGTGGTGTCACTCTTACAGTACTTTATAAATTCAGCTAAAACCCTCTTCAGGCAGTTACTACTACTACTACTACTACTACTACTACTACTACTACTACTACTACTACTACTACTAATAATAATAATAATAATAATAATAATAATAATAATAATAATAATAATAATAATTTCTGTTCTCAGTGCAAAAACATGATACTAAGCAAGTAGCAGAATTGACCGGTCGTGTATATAATAGGTGATGTAAGACTAAAACGATATGGTAACCACGGGGAAAATATTAAAGGCTCAGTAAATGTATTGAACCTGCGCAAGCTGCACTGAAATGTTCCTAGGTGACAGGAGAACAGTCAAACTTTGAATAATAGAAAACCACTGCAAAGGTCAGCCCTCGCACTCAGCTTTTACATGGCTTCAGTAAATTATATTTTATTGTTTACTGTCGTAAAATAACCAGGGATATAATTTAGTTATCTTTTGAAGAATATAATCTACCTATAGTGTTTTTTTTTTTTCTAGTCACCAATTATTTATTAACCCTATTTTTATTGACCATAAAGTAGAAAGATTTTCAAAGCCTAGATATGTTATCCATTTTCCTTAACCCCCCCCCCCGGGCTCTCTCTCTCTCTCTCTCTCTCTCTCTCTCTCTCTCTCTCTCTCTCTCTCTCTCTCTCTCTCTCTCTCTCTCTCTCATTACGAGTACTGAAAATTTTGAGATTTTAGAATTGGAGAAGCTTCTTCACATTGCACGAGCTCAATTCTTAAACACTGACTTTTAAATTGAATAACCTTTCTATTGAGAAAAGTAGATCCTTCCTATAATATTGATGATCATATGTTTGATGCTTTTAATTTTTTTTCAGAAAATTTTTATTGATTTCGGCCTCTTAAATAAATTGTTTTATCTTTAAAGTATTTAATAATTCATAGCATCAATTGGAAATATAATTAGAAAAACTGCATATCACATAATCAAATCTCAAATATATTGTGTGTGTTGCAAATAATTCTGGTTATATATATTCCAATCAAGTAAAATGATAAATAGATAATAAATTGAACAGACATATGAAAACTCACTTTTGATATATCAGATTTATAATCAGACTCGCCCGTTCTATGAAACGTAGATTTGATGACTAAACTTTCGATACATTCAACAATTTATAAAAATATAAATCTACGTAAAGGAGTGATTTTTGACCTGAAATTATATCAAAAGTAAAGACAAGATTCAGATAAACCAAACTCTAGGAATTAAAAATGATTAATAAAAAAGTCCCTTACTAAATAAAATATTCGTAAGCTTTTATAATAAACAGGGCAATATTTATAATACAAATCTTAAAGTATAACTTATTTCGAATAAATATGCTTCCAAGAAAAAGCCAGGGTCAACAATTATGTAAATATATTTCATGCCTTTAGCATTTAGAAAGGTTTATTAATTTTTTTTTAATTCCAAACCTAATTTTACATTAAATGTTCGCGTGTTCTAGTCATTTCTTGTATATATGATAAATTTTGTGCTTCATAATTACAATTGAAATAGACTAAATTATAATAGATATTAAAACAAATAGAATAGTTTTTATCTTCTTTAATGAAGTCACATCACTGCATCCGAGGTCAAAGGAAGGTGCTAACAAAAGGTCAAACAGTAATCAGTTCCAGAAAGTAAAACTAAATAAGAATAATATTGGTGTGATATACTTTTTTTCATAATAAATGGCTCATCTGAAACTGATTTCCCGTTTCGAAAAAAAAAAAAAAAAATACATTGAAGTCTTACAGATTTTTGTAAAAACAAGGAGAGATATATCACCAGCTAAAACTAGCCACTGACCAGTAAATAGCCATCTCGAAGAAGAAAGAACTTTAACAAAGAAGATCTATTTTTCGACCATGGAAACAAAAATATATTGTCTGATACATAAGATATTCATGAACCATTATTGTGTTAGCAGAATTTTTTGTTTAGAAGGGTGAATAACTTAACTATTTTTCTCCTATTTTTGAGATTTTGTTTTCATTGTACCGGGATTGGGGAAGAACAAAAGTATCCTAGATTGTCCTTTGACATCATAATTTTCCTTTATTCTTCATTTCCTTTTTTATTGAGAAACATCTGTATTCGTTATGAGATGGTATTTATACTTAGAAATTAACAAATAATAATACAAGATATTGGAAAATATACGTTGTATTTATGTGGTATAATTGAAAAAGGACATAATTCTGAACACTATTTCTGTATAAATATGGTTACTGCTCTTCTGGTTATGGTTTATGTGACGCAGATGATTTCCGATTAAAATTCGTAAACCTAATCCGGTCAAAACTAAGCAAACACTAACTTAAGGAAAAATCCTCAAATGGAAAAAGAGTGACATCGGAATATGAAGCCAACAGATGGTTGTCGTAAAGGATTAAAATGGAAGTATTACTAATAAGTCAGATTAGGTGACTACAATTCCGTAATATATTTATATAATACTAGAGATTTCTGATGCAGGAAATAGCTTTGCCAATAAAAAATAATGAAACTACTGAGCTGTTACCAAGGGTGACATAAGCGAATAGAAAAAATGGCAAAAGCAAGTAAAAGGGCAAAGGAGTATGAAAAGATGGTACGAATAGAAAAGTAGTTACACTTTCTGCAACCAAGAAAACTGGCAGGTTTTACGGGCGATTATTCAATAAATTACCATGCCCATGTAATTAACAAGCAATGATGAAACCAGAAGATTTTGGCAAACTGTTAGGTAAGACCATTATTTTCAGTCAGTCCAAACTTAGCAGTAACAAGAACCGTACAAAGAAAAGAAGTAGATAAATCTCATGTCAGAACCCTAGAAGATATATTTTCAAGAAGTACAGCAATCCTGTAACTACATAGAGATGATGAAGAATTTTGACTGAGAAATGAGTTAGACAGAAGACCTCATCTCTAATAAAATATGCACATCGTATTTTAAAGAAGCTGTAAAATAACAGATTTGGAAAATGTGAGAATTAACTTTTATGGTGAAAAACTTAATAGCTTAAGATTTGCAGATAACATACTTGTATTTAGAGAGTCAAGGGAGGAATTGAATAATGAAAAATGTTAATATAATGTGAGATAACCTAAGACAATACTCAATAACAATTAATATAGAAAACAAATAGGACTTTTGGATGATCGTCTGAAGATTATTGATGAAATTACGTACTTAGGACAGACAGTAGGTGTTTTTCAGTTATATAAAACCGTAATTTCAAAAATGGGAAAATATTGAATGGAAATCCTTTGATAAAAAAAGAAAGACACATTTTTACAACTAAAATGTCACTCTCGAAAAAAAAAAAAAAAAAAAATAACTAGTTGTTCCTTCCAGTTTTATCATATTATTCGAAAACGTTAAACCCTATTGAAACTTTAGATCATAAACTAGTTACAACTCAAAGAGCAATGAAAACAATAATGATTGTGATAATACTAATAGATTAAAAGAGCAGCATGGATCCGAGACCAAACTAAATTATAGTATATTCCAACATAGATTAGGAAAAAATAGGATGGACATGGTTAAGACATATAATGAGAATACCAGATAAAAGATGAACTTTCAGAATGACAAAATAATAGTTTTGGTCCGTAGATACTGCAAAAGTAATAGAATACGTCGGATGACGAAGTAAGAAAATTTGCAGGTATAGACTGGTAAAGAAAGACCATGAAAATACATAAGTGAAAGGATATTATTATTATTATTATTATTATTATTATTATTATTATTATTATTATTATTATTATTATTATTATTATTATTATTATTATTATTATTATTATTATTATTATTATTTATTAGATCCTGCTAAGCTGCAACCCTAGTTTGAAATTCAGGGTGCTAAAAGCAGAAGGGCCCAAAATACAGAAAATAGCCGAGGGAGGTAAGGAAACAAGGACAAAAGAATTATTTCCAGGACAGTAAAAACATTAAAATATACATTTCCTATATAAACTATAAAAAAGTTTATTAATGAAAAAGGAAGAAAAATTAGATAAATTGGTGTGCCCAAGTGTAACCTGGAGCAAGAAAACTAACCCAAGACAGTTGAAGACCAAGGTACAGAGGCTATGGCACTACCAACGAATAGAAAACAATGGTTTAATTTCAGAGTGTCCTTC
>NC_090737.1:109424037-109436537 GCF_036898095.1 Palaemon carinicauda | reverse complement strand
CCTTGATGCTCATGGAGGTGTAGACCCAAATGGTATTTTTCTCTGTTTTTTTATAAACACAGCAGATTTCTTAGCCCCAAAGTTATCTGTTATTTTGCGCAAGTTAGTAAGAAGAGGAGCTTTTAGCACTTGTTGGAGAATTGGTAATGTTACTCCTCTATGTAAATGTGTTTGTGGTAGCTCAAGTTCCACTGACTACCGATCAATTTCCATAACTCCCATATTCACTAAAGTTGTTGAACGTCTTCTGGCAAAACGTCTTAATAGGTTTACTGAAGGTAATCATCTACTCCCTAGTTTGCAATTTGGTTTTCGTAAAGGCTTTGGAGCATGTGATGCCCTTCTTACAATCTCCAATGCTGTACAGTTATTCCTTGATTGAGGTCAAGAAGTTCGTTTGATTGGCCTTGATTTTAGTGCTGCCTTTGACCGTGTAAATCATGAGGCCCTTGTTTTCAAACTGAAACAATTGGGAGTGGGTGGGTCGTTTCTTAGCGTTATCGTTGATTTTTTAAGTAATAGTTCTCAAAGAGTTGTTGTTGACGAGCACCAGAGTGAGTATAGGAATGTGATATCCAATATTCCACAGGGTAGTGTTCTTGGCCCATTACTTCTCATACTATATACACATGACATGTGGTTTGGCCTAGAAAACAAGCATGTTGCATATGCAGATGATGCTACTCTCTCTACATCAATTCCATCCCCTGAATGTAGATCCCTTAATAGACATTTAGCTAAAATTAGTGCATGGTGGAAATTATGGGGTATGAAGTTGAATCCTAACAAAACTCAAAGTATGATTGTAAGTATGATTCTCAACATCCGGATCTCAGTATTGATTATGTTTCTTTAGATTTGTATGAATCTTTCAGAATTTCAGGTGTGATTCACGACAGCAAATTTACTTTTAAGAAACATTTAGGGTCTGCGTCTTCTTCAATTGCACAAAAAATTGGCCTATTGAGAAAGTCTTTTAAGATTTTCGGTGATCAATCTATTCGGAAGAAGTGTTTTAATTCTTTCATTCTTCGTTGTTTTGAGTATTGTTCTCCTGTCTGGTCTTCAGCTGCTGATTCTCATCTTAATTTGTTGAACGGAAACTTACGGTATATTAAATTTCTTATTCCTGAACTAGATATTAATCTCTGGCACCGTCGTTCAATTAGTTCATTATGCATGTTGCATAAGATTTTTCATAACTGACCATTCTTTACATTCAGATCTCCCTGGAAAATTCTATCCTGTTCGTAATACTAGGCAAGCAGTTAATTCTAATAGCCAGGCCTTCTCCATCCTAAGGCTCAATACTACGCAGTGCTCTAAAAGTTATATTCCAGCTGTTACCAAGTTGTGAAATGATCTTCCTAATCGGGTAGTTGAATCAGTAGATCTTAAAAGTTCAAAGTTGGAGAAAATGTTTTTATGTTGACCAGGCTGACATGAGTCATTTTATAGTTCATATATGACATATTTGTTTTTGACATTGTTAATAGTTTATATATGACATACCTGTTTTAACGTCGTTGCCTTTTTAGAATGATTTATTGTTAATTTGTTCTCTTCATTTATATATTTCCTTATTTCCTTTCCTCACTGGGCTATTTTTCCCTATTGGGGCTCCTGGGCTTATAGCATCTTGCTTTTCCAACTAGGGATGTAGCTTGAATAGTAATATATATATATATATATATATATATATATATATATATATATATATATATATATATATATATATATATATATATATATATATATACATACATATATATATATATATTTCTGCCTCATACTTGGGATCAAACCTTAGCCCATTCAAATAAATGGAAAGGTCGCATCCAACAATCCTATCAGAGGCTCTGGTGGCATGGTTGGAAGCGACATGACCTTTCATTAGAAAAGTGAGGTAGAAATTTTTTTCTTTTTGAATAGGATATTGTGTTGATTTTTATCCATATATATATATATATATATATATATATATATATATATATATATATATATATATATATATATATATATATATGTATATGAGTAAAAATCGAAGGAAAACGTGATGCTCAGATGCAGAAGAGCCATGGGGAAAATGAAAATATGAAATATACTACTAAGTCCTGACTAGTTTCGTGATACTTATTCAGATCACTGATTTATTGAGAGAGGTTTCTTTACATTTTATAGGGAAAGTAAACGTACGAACATACAAATAGAGGGTTAGAGAAAATCTGAAGAAGTATCACGAAACTAGTCAGGACGCAATCGTATATTTCGTATTTTCATTTTTTCTGTGGTTCTTCTGCATCTGAGCATCATATTTTCCTGTGATTTCTGCTTGTCCTCACTTTCTTAACTAATCCTATCATACTGAGCTGAATATACTTACACACATAAATAGTAGCAGGTAATTGGAATGTGAAGTCATGTGAAACTCTAATCTTAACAGTGGCTCGATCCAAAATCCCTCTCAATGCTCTGATATATATCCTTTCTATGAATAAGAAATGAATCCCATAGTAAATTGAATTCGCTTCCATGACCATATTCAAATTTTGGTGGAAGGAATGCCCTTTTTTGCTTATGTAAATATATTACTCTCTCTCTCTCTCTCTCTCTCTCTCTCTCTCTCTCTCTCTCTCTCTCTCTCTCTCTCTCTCTCTCTCTCTCTCATATATATATATATATATATATATATATATATATATATATATATATATATATATATATATATATATATATATATATATATATATATATATATATATATATATATATATATATATATATATATATTCATATATATATATATATATTTATATATATATATACACATATGCACCGTATATATATATATATATATATATATATATATATATATATATATATATATATATATATATATATATATATATATATATATATATATATATATATATATATATATATATATATATATATATATATATACAACTTATATATACATATAATATGTATGGACATTTATATTTATAAATATATATATATATATATATATATATATATATATATATATATATATATATATATATATATATATATATATATATATATATATATATATTGTCGAATTAACATAATTTATTGCTTGTTTTTCTTAAATCAGCCTTGTACTTTAGTTTTAAGTGTTCTATTATATTCAGTTCAGTAACTATTTTTTTCTCGTTAACGTAACATTCAGTGGTTTTGCTCAGTGATTCCTCCTCTTATTGTTAATTGCCTAACTATTGTGTAAACGATTATTTCTATTTTGTTCTCGAGTTGGAATGGAACTGTAGTGCAGTGAGTGGAGACCGGGCTAAGGCCATTTGGGCCTGTATAAGCTTCTATACGTACGCTATTTTGCTGGCAGCTTTTTGGATTGATATTACACCTTTTTGGAGGAATACTCCGACGGACCTCCCTTGGAAGCGGTGTATGTGCATTAGGGAGTGTGATCACGGCTGTGATATCGCCGGTTACTGTCACTTGTGACTCCTTTACTCCTGATTCACGCCGGAGGATTTGGCGGAAGAAGTGGTCGTCGCTGTCCCGCCACGTAGATGTCAGGTCAACCACTGTCCGGTCCGTCTTGAGCTGCATGTCCAGGAGAGCTATTGGCTCGTGAGGAGGCCTCTAGGGAGGAAATTGCCAGGTAAGACGTAATTATCCAGTGTTGTTCCTCGGAATTGATGCCAACCCCTGAGTCTACCTGGACAGTTTGTGTGCTTCCTCGTATATCTGCTTGGAGATTGAAGAGACTCCTGTGCACTTCGTTGTACACGAGGATTTGTGTATATAATTATCAATCATATCTATATTTAATTTATCTTGTTAACCTGTTAGCAAAAGGTAAGGAGGTGTAGGTTGCGTTTATGGATCTGGAGAAAGCATATGATAGAGTTGATAGGGAAGCAATATGGAATGTGATGAGGTTATATGGAGTTAGTGGAAGGTTGTTGCAAGCAGTGAAAAGTTTCTACAAAGGTAGTAAAGCATGTGTTAGAATAGGAAATGAAGTGAGCGATTGGTTTCCGGTGAGAGTGGGGCTGAGACAGGGATGTGTGATGTCGCCGTGGTTGTTTAACTTGTATGTTGATGGAGTGGTGAGAGAGGTGAATGCTCGAGTGCTTGGACGAGGATTAAAACTGGTAGACGAGAATTATCATGAATGGGAGGTAAATCAGTTGTTGTTTGCGGATGATACGGTACTGGTAGCAGACACAGAAGAGAAGCTTGACCGACTAGTGACAGAATTTGGAAGAGTGTGTGAGAGAAGGAAGTTGAGAGTTAATGTGGGTAAGAGTAAGGTTATGAGATGTACGAGAAGGGAAGGTGGTGCAAGGTTGAATGTCATGTTGAATGGAGAGTTACTTGAGGAGGTGGATCAGTTTAAGTACTTGGGGTCTGTTGTTGCAGCAAATGGTGGAGTGGAAGCAGATGTACGTCAGAGAGTGAATGAAGGTTGCAAAGTGTTGGGGGCAGTTAAGGGAGTAGTAAAAAATAGAGGGTTGGGCATGAATGTAAAGAGAGTTCTATATGAGAAAGTGATTGTACCAACTGTGATGTATGGATCGGAGTTGTGGGGAATGAAAGTGATGGAGAGACAGAAATTGAATGTGTTTGAGATGAAGTGTCTGAGGAGTATGGCTGGTGTATCTCGAGTAGATAGGGTCAGGAACGAGGCGGTGAGGGTGAGAACGGGTGTAAGAAATGAGTTAGCGGCTAGAGTGGATATGAATGTGTTGAGGTGGTTTGGCCATGTTGATAGAATGGAGAATGGCTGTCTGCTAAAGAAGGTGATGAATGCACGAGTTTATGGGAGAAGTACAAGAGGAAGGCCAAGGTTTGGGTGGATGGATGGTGTGAAGAAAGCTCTGGGTGATAGGAGGATAGATGTGAGAGAGGCAAGAGAGCTTGCTAGAAATAGGAATGAATGGCGAGCGATTGTGACGCAGTTCCGGTAGGCCCTGCTGCTTCCTCCGGTGCCTTAGATGACCGCGGAGGTAGCAGCAGTAGGGGACTCAGCAGTATGAAGCTTCATCTGTGGTGGAAATGTGGGAGGTTGGGCTGTGGCACCCTAGCAGTACCAGCTGAACTCGGCTGAGTCCCTGGTTAGGCTGGAGGAACATAGAGAGTAGAGGTCCCCTTTTTTGTTTTGTTCTTGTTGATGTCAGCTACCCCCCAAAATTGGGGGAAATGCCTTTGGTATATGTATGTATGTATGTAACCTGTTGGTATTAGGTTAGTTTCAAGTTTATTACAAACACCGTTAGGTAGGAGATTTAAGGTTTTCCTGTCTTTATTTTCTAGAGTCTTCCTTCAATCTTATAATTATAGGTTAGTGATTTTGGGCCCGTATCATTATTATTTCAGCATTGGACATATTATGTCCTTTCTTTTCTTCGTTAGGGTTAGTTTCTAAGTATTAAGTATTGTTGTGAGCCCGTTATTGTTATGTTTGTATTTACTGTTAAGTTTGCTCACAAGGCTTATTTAGTATTAAGTGTATTGTGTAATTAAATATTGTTTATTTTATTTTGGTGTTTGTTTCCACATTTGTCATACCCTGTGTACTTTCTTACTGCCTACGATCCCTGTAAGTATTGAAATTAAAGAACCTGCATTACGGCCAAAGGGTTCGTAACAAGATTGGCGACCGTGACAGGATCATACGCGGGTGTGCACAGAGTTTGAGTTTGTGGAGCAACTCTGGGATAGATTACAATATTTGATTTGGTTTTGTTGCTTGCCTTACTCCCCCCCCCTCCTTTGTAGGTAATTCATTATGGCAGACTTTGTTTTCGATTCAGCCGAATTTTTGGGGTCTTCTGACCGTATCAAATATTTAGCCATCCTAAATAAGGAGCATTTAAGGAGTTGTTCTCGTTGGTTAAACATCTCTTTTAGAACCGCTGACACTAAGGCTCAGTTGTTGTTGTCTGTTGAGTCGATGGTGGCTCGTGGTATAGCCGAGGGTGAGGATTTGGCTGGAGATATGATTGGTTGAAGCTTTGATGATGAGAATTCTCTTGATGAGGTCAGTTTTATTATTATTATTATTATTATTATTATTATTATTATTATTATTATTACTATCCAAGCTACAACCCTAATTGGAAAAGCAAGATGCTATAAGCCCAGGGGCTCCAATAGGGAAAAATAGCACAGTGAGGAAAGGAAATAAGGAAATAAACAACTGAAGAGAACAAATTAACAGTAAATCATTCTAAAAAAAGTAACAACGTCATAACAGATATGTCATATATAAACTATTAACAACGTCAAAAACAAATGTCATATATAAACTATAAAAAGACTCATGTCCGCCTGGTCAACAAAAAAGCATTTGCCCGGGGTTGTCCCTATTTGAGGACCACCCTCGTACTGGTGTTATTTATACTGGTCCAGGCAATTTAACCGAAAAAACTAGAGTTTCTAATAACCCCTTTGTAGCGGTAGTGCCAGACCCTGTACAGTGGGTTGGGAATCCTGAAAATTTAGATCTTAGCATAATTTGTAAAAAAATAAAATTATTGAAGGTACACTTCGAAGAGAATGAGAGGGCGAGGTGCCATGAGTTGGAAAAGGCTAGAATTAACTTAGACTTGGCTAGGTTACGAGTAAACCCTGACTTTAATAGTACTCCCACTGGTCCTTCTTCAGATAGGTTTAACATAAGTGAGGCATTAAACTTGGTGCCAGTGTTTGATGAAGGTAATGTGCCGGAGTTCTTTAAGGCTTTTGAGCGGGTGGCCACTAGATTGTCTTGGCCCACTGAGATGTGGACTGTATTAATTCAATGCAGGTTAGTAGGTAAGGCCATTCGCCAATATAATGCTTTGGAAGAGAGTGTAGCTAGAGATTATAATAAAGTTAAGGCGTTGATTCTCAAGGCGTATGACTTGGTCCCTGAGGCTTATCGCCTGAAATTTATGAATTCTATGAAGCCCAATACTATGTCTTATGTGGAGTATGCCCATCTTAAGGAGGAGCAGTTTGACGACTGGGTAAAGAGTCGTCAGGTGGTCTCCTTCTCCTCCCTGAGGGAGCTCATGCTACTTGAGGAGTTTAAGAAAACTTGTAGTAAAGAACTCAGGATTCACCTGGAGGAGGTTAAAGCATATAGCTTAAGTAAAGCTGCTCAGATAGCAGATGAGTTTGTGTTAACACACCGTGTAAGTAGTAATAGCTTCAGTCCATCAGCCTTTAAATCCCAGTCTGCCAGTCCGAATAATAATTGGAGATCCAATAACTCCTTTAAAACGAAGGTTGAAGCTAGCCCGGCAAATAACACGAGTGGAAGGAACACTCGGGTGTTTTCCCAGGGTAACCAAAGTTCTAATAATGTTGGTAGAGCTAGGGGAACCTGTTTTTGGTGTCACAAACAGGGGCACTTTCAAGCTCGGTGTCCTGCCCGGATGAGGTATCTCCAGCAGAACAGAAGGGGAGGTAACAACGTTCCCGTATCTTTAATAGCCAATGCCCCTACTACCCCTAATACTGAAGTTGAGTGTTCCCTAGGACCTGAAGGAAGGGTTGTGATTAGTGGTAGTGGAGGTGAAATAAATCAATACCCTACTAGCTCTCCTTTGTGACTTTTTGACAAATATATTTGGCCTGGCAGTTTGGTAATTGATAGTAAAGTTGTCAGAGTGAACTTTTTGAGGGACACTGGGTCCGCTCTATCATTGGTCTTGTCAAGGGTCTTGAAGGATATTGGTGTGAATTCTGGAAATATTGTGGTCCTGGGTGGGTTCCCTGATACAGTGGTTTCTGCACCTTTGGTGGAAGTAGAGGCATTCTTCCCAGGGTATCACAAGGTGACAGAATTGGCAGTGGTAGAAAAGCTCCCTATCCCGGGCATTGACGGCATTTTGGGAAATGATATGTTAGATGCCCAAGGTTATGAAATATTCCCAATAGTATCTGTAACTGCAAGTCCTGTAGCAATTACCACTCGAGCTTCTGCAAAGGCTGCTGCCGCCTTACAGAATGAGGATAATTTAAACTTTAGTAGTTTAGAGGTAGATGTAGAGAGACCCGGGTCAGTAGGTAGTGGTAGTAGTAGTTTTATAGATAAAATATTTAAAACTGATTGTAACCGTGTAAGCTTTATTGAAGCTCAGAAGGCTGAATTCAATTATGAATTAGGAGGTACGGATGATTTAACAAAACCCAGGTTCTGTGTGATTAGAGGTTTGTTGTATAGAGTTAGTCGTCCTGTGGATCACGGCTTGAACCAAACCTCTCGGGTAGAACAGATTGTGGTACCTTCAAAATATCAGAATGATGTCCTTAGTTTAGCTCATGAGGATTCCTTTTCTGGTCATTTTGGAGTTTTTAAAACTCATAGTAGATTGGCAAAATATTTTTGGTGGCCAGGATTGAAATCCTCAGTGAAGAAATTTGTAGGAAGTTGTGAAACATGCCAAATTATGGGTAAACCTAATAAACCTATTCCTAAAGCCCCTTTGCATCCAATTCCTGCAATTGGAGATCCTTTTGCTGAGTTGGTTGTTGATGTGGTTGGGCCTTTGCCCAGAACTAAATCTGGTTTTATTTATCTTTTATCTATAATAGACAGAGCGTCTAGGTTTCCTGAAGCTTTTCCTATGAGGAAAATTACATCCAAAGTAGTATTTGAGAAAGTAATAGAATTTTTTTCTAGGTATGGGTTGTCTCGTAAAATTCAAACTGATTGTGGCACAAATTTTACGAGCAAAGTGTGGGCTATTCAGCATATTACCAGTGTACCTTACCACCCAGAGAGTCAGGGCATAGTGGAAAGGTTCCACCAAACCCTTAAGTCTATTTTAAAAAAGTACTGTTATGAGCAAGGCGAGGATTGGGATAAAGGTCTTTCCTTTGCTCTCTTTGCTATAAGTAATCATCCCAATTCTTCCACAGGTATAGCTCCATTCGAGTTGATTTTTGGGCATAAAGTACGTGGTCCTCTAGATATTTTCCATGAGTTGCTAGAGGTTAGTCATAAGAAAGAATTGAATGTGGGTGAGTTTGTTGAGGACCTGAGGAGGAGATTATCTGCTGCCTGGAAATTTGCCCAGGATAATTTGGTGTTGTCTCAGGCCTCAATGAAGAGAAATTATGATAAGAAGAGTAAGACACGTTCGTTTGAGCCTAGTGAGCTTGTTTTAGTTTTGAGTACAGACTCTGACAATCTTCTGGAACCTAGGTATAAGGGGCCTTGGAAGGTACTCCAGAAATTGTCTGATGTCAATTATGAAGTGGAAGCTCCTGGGACCAAACAAAAGTGTCGGATATTCCATAAAAATAGATTGAAATCTTACACAGTTGGTAGACTTGATACTCTAGCTATAGTATATGAGCCAGTGTCTCTAGTGTTAGACCACACATTAGAAGAACCAGCCGACTTGTTTTGCTAGGTATCATCAGATGCCCTTACAAGTAATATGCAAAATTTTGAAACTTTAGTAAAGGGTTTGGAGCATCTGGAGGGTATCCAGAAGGATGACATGTTGAAATTAATATCTTTTTTTTTTCAGACTTATTTCAGGCCTCTCCAGGCAGAACGACCTTGCTCCAACATGATGTTGATGTAGGCAGTGCTTCCCCAGTCAAACAAAGTCCTTATCGATTAAATCCAGAAAAACGGGATATTGTCGAGAAGGAGATAAAGTATATGTTGGAGCATGATTTAATTAGACCTTCGGTAAGTCCTTGGAGCTCCCCTATTGTACTTGTTAAGAAACCTGACGGGCAGTTTCGCATGTGTGTGGACTGACAAAGAATGACTCTTTCCCTTTGCCACGTATTGAGGACTGTCTTGAACGGATAGGACCTGCTAAGTTTATAACCAAATTGGATCTTTTAAAGAGCTTGTGAGATTTCCGCTTTTGTTACGCCCTTTGGGCTTCACGAATGTAAGGTAATGCCCTTTGGGATGAAGAATGCAGCGTGTACCTTTCAGCGGTTGATGAACAGAGTAATATTTGGTCTGGAGGGTACAGAAATCTATATAGATGATTTGGTTATTCACAGCAATGATTGGCGGACTCATTTTGTGAGATTAAAGAAGGTATTTGAGGCTTTGAGAGCCGCTGGTCTTGTTGTAAATTTGAGTAATTGTGAATTTGGTAAAGCCAAGGTGTGTTATCTAGGTCACGAGGTTGGTTTGGGTCAGGTTACTCCTAAACAAGCTAACCTCGAGGCTCTATTAAATTTGCAAAGGCCACACAATGTTAGGGAGGTCCGGAGAATTTTAGGTATGTTGGGTTATTATAAGAGATTTGTCCGAAACTTCTCTGACATTGCTCAGCCCCTTACTCAACTTTTGCAAAAGGGACAAGTTTGTATGGTCTTCTCAGTGTGAGGAATCTTTTTTAAAACTCAAAACTGTATTGATGTCTAACCCCATTCTAATGTCTCCTGACTTTCAGAAACCTTTTATTGTGGCTGTAGATGCCAGTGATGTGGGTATAGGTGGAGTACTTTTTCCAAGACATGAAGATGGTGAAGTGCGTCCAGTATCATACTTTAGTCGTAAGTTGTTGGATGCTGAGAGAAGGTATTCTACCATCGAGAAGGAGGCTCCAGCTTTAATTCGTACCTTGGTTCATTTCAAACCATATGTTACAAATTTTTCCTTTCCCGTAGAAATTTGGACTGACCATAACACTTTGGTGTTCATTAAAAGAATGAAAGGTTCAAACCAGAGGATTTTGCGTTGTGCTCTTCAGCTACAGGAGTTTGTTTTAAATATTAAACATGTTAAGGGTGTTGATAATTGTATTCCTGACGCCCTTTCTAGGATGTAAGTCTGGTCAGTTCTCTACTCACCTCGCCTTTCTCATTTCTCCTTCGGGGTTTGTATTGGAAGTTATATTCAAGGTGATTATTTTTTTTTTTATCATTTAAAATGAGTGTATCGATTCGGGCTTTGTCTTAAGTCTGTTTCATTATGTTGTGAGTTTTACTTCACCTTATTTTTGCTTTGAAGGATATTTTAGATTAGGTTGTCTTCATTCCCTTGCAGGATGTTTTAGATCAAGTTGTCTCTTTTTCTCTTGTAGGATGTTTTAGAGTAAGTTTTCTATATGGTTATTTTCTAGTATGTGATATGGTTTTGTGGTACTAAAAAAATGTATTCTATTTGAATAATTTTTTGTTTTGAGGGGGAGGAAGGTGTCAAATTAACATAATTTATTGCTTGTTTTTCTTAAATCAGCCTTGTACTTTAGTTTTAAGTGTTCTATTATATTCAGTTCAGTAACCATTTTTCGTTAACGTAACATTCAGTGGTTTTGCTCAGTGATTCCTCCTCTTATTGTTAATTGCCTAACTATCGTGTTAACGATTATTTTTATTTTGTTTTCGAGTTAGAATGGAACTGTAGTGCAGTGAGTGGAGACCTGGCTAAGGCAGTTTGGGTCTGTATAAGCTTCTGGACGTACGCTATTTTGCTGGCAGCCTTTTGGATTGATATTACGCCTTTTTGGAGGAATACTCCGACGGACCTCCCTTGGAAGTGGTTGCCCGTAGATGTTCTGAGTCATCTGCGGTGTATGTGCATTAGGGAGTGTGATCACGGCTGTGATATTGCAGGTTACTGTCACTTGCGACTCCTGTACTCCTGATTCACGCCGGAGGATTTGGCGGAAGAAGTGGCCGTCGCTGTCCCGCCACGTAGATGTCAGGTCAACCACTGTCCTGTCCGTCTTGAGCTGCATGTCCAGGAAAGCTATTGGCTCGTGAGGAGGCCTCTAGGGAGGAAATTGCCAGGTAAGACGTAATTATCCTGTGTTGTTCCTCGGAATTGATGCCAACCCCTGAGTCTACCTGGAAAATTTGTGTGCTTCCTCGTATATCTGCTTGGAGATTGAAGAGACTTCTGTGCACTTCGTTGTACACGAGGATTTGTGTATATAATTATCAATCATATTTATATCTATTATGTCATGTTAAGCTTTTGGTATTGGGTTAGTTTTAAGTTTAGTATAAACACGGTTAGGTAGGAGATTTAAGGTTTTCCTGTCTTTATTTTCTAGAGTCTTCCTTCAATCTTATAATTATAGGTTAGTGATTTTGGGGCCTTATCATTATTAGTTCAGCTTTGGACATATTATGTCCTTTCTTTTCTTCGTTAGGATTAGTTTCTAAGTATTAGGTATTGTTGTGAGCCCGTTATTGTTATGTTTGTATTTACTGTTAAGTTTGCTCACGAGGCTTATTTAGTATTAAGTGTTTCGTGTAATTAAATATTGTTTTTTTTATTGTGGTGTTTGTTTCCACGTTCCTCATACCCTGTGTACTTTCTTAGTGCCTACGATCCCTGTAAGTATTGAAATTAAAGAACTTGTATTACGGCCAAAGGTTTCGTAACATATATATATATATATATATATTTATATATATATATATATATATATATACATATATATATATATATATATATATACATACATATATATATATATATATATATAAATATATATATATATATATAT
>NC_090737.1:109414037-109419037 GCF_036898095.1 Palaemon carinicauda | reverse complement strand
ATATATATATATATATATATATAAATATATATATATATATATATATATATCACAGCGCTAGCAAGCGCGACCGTGGAACAAGCAAAAATGATGCCAGTGCTGTTATATAGGATTACGTAAACCAGAAATACCGGGTTTCCAGAAAAGTGCTTTCCGGACATAGTATAAGCTTGAAACTCTAGGATTTAATTCTATTCAATTTAACTAGACGGTCCTAAAAGTTTCAAGTCCCTATCTTATAAAGTTCGTGAAATATGACGTCAGAAATATGCAAAAAAATAGCAAAAATGACGTCAACTTTCAAGTGTTCCATATAGAGTCCTGGATAGACGCTTTTTAGCAAAGTTTCAACTCTATAATCTTAGCTTTTGAATGAGCTGGATAGCTGTTCGACCTCAGGTTTTGTATACTATATTTTAAATTGTGTATTAGGCTATATGGGAATGTTTTGCGATGATGACGAAGGCTGTAGTCACGTACTTAAGTTTCAAAAGGCTTCAAACTGACATCTTTAAGCGAACTTTCAACGTTTATTTCTCAGCTTCTGAATAATAAGTTATAGACATGTTTGACCTCACATTTTGAAGATTTGACTATAAACTAGTTAATCAATACGCTTGCGTAAAAAAAGAGTGATATTTTACCCAGAAACCGATAAATCGGTTGGAACTTTTGACCGGGAAAACGTCTGTCTATATCCGAACATAACTTGACAACAAAACGTTTACCCGATTGAGCGGTTTAAAGAATTGATATAAAAATTTTAACCGGGTGACGCCGGTCGCTTACTTTTGACATTGCCCATAGTCATAAAACAAAAAAATTCTGGGTAACGTACCTACAACTATAACGTTAAATAATAAAATAGCATACACGCCAACCTTTGATCACAGCGCTGGCAAGCGCGATCGGGGAACAAGCAAAAATGCTGCCAGTGCTATGATCAAATGTTGGCGTGTATGCTATTTTATTATTTAACGTTATAGTTGTAGGTACGTTACCCAGAATTTTTTGTTTTATGACTATGGGTAATGTCAAAAGCAAGCGACCGGCGACACCCGGTTAAAATTTTTAGATCAATTCTTTAAATCGCTCAATCGGGTAAAAGTTTTGTTGTCAAGTTATGTTCGGATATAGACATACGTTTCCCCGGTCAAAAGTTCCAACCGATTTATCGGCTTTTGGGTAATATATATATATATATATATATATGTATATATATACATATATATATATATATATATATATATAAATATATATATATGATAAATTTTGCACATTTTTACGTGTTTTTTATATTCAAATAAGCCATATAGACAGTGACTAAGCCAAGTGGCTTAGTCACTGTCTATACAAGCTTGCCAACCAGGGTTCGATTCCCGGCCGGAGCCAAGCTCTTCTCTTTGTGTGATTTCGCTTGGGCCTCTGATCCCGAGGTCGTTAAGAGAATCCAGACATTAATGTATCAAAAAAAAAAAAAAAAAAAAAAAAGGCTTATTTGGATATATATATATATATATATATATATATATACATAAAGCTCTTGACAGCTTGGGAATAATGGAATATTATGAGACTTCCTATATCTATTTTAAAATGGGTTTTATATTCAACGTATTTTGGATTACATATGCACAGGACCTTTTTTTTCCATATTCAGGTAAATGAAGTATTTTATATGCTGAAGAAATATTTCATCACTTTGGTATCGGAATGATTGCTTTAAAATCCACCGATAAGTCTCGTGTTCCTGCGTAAATAATATTTTCATCTCATTAAACATCTTAGCAAAGCGTATAAAGGTACGCATGGTATATATCATACGTAAAATCCCTTTTAAAAGGTTTGAATCAAGGAGCTTACCCTTCAAACTTCCAATAGATATTGAAGAGGATGAAGCTTTTTTCTATTCTCTCTATCAATGGGACACATGCACCTATCTCTTTTGTGTGTGTATGTGTGTATGTGGTTTCTGTTCCTTTTTTTATGCTATCGTATATCCAGAACTTCTTTCATATCAAAACCACAAACAATATTTCTAACTTTTTCTTATAGTATTTACGAAGTAGTAAAGCAGTATAGGAAATGGAATCTCTGGAATATCCTATACTTGTTAGTCAACACATTCATTTCCATGCTCTCCTATTCAGAGTGTATTGGAAAATGTAAGAAAATTTATATATTCAAAGTTTCTTCTTTTGTTTTAATATTTCTACTATAATTGGAGAATTCAAAACAAATCAATAATAGTAGCTTATTTTTGGTAGATGGATTGAAACTACTTAACTTGAGAAGTATTAATAGTACAGTAAAGAGGATTTTTTTTTAAATTATGTGTTGCTGATTCTCAAGAGTTATTATTATTATTATTATTATTATTATTATTATTATTATTATTATTATTATTATTATTATTATTATTATTATTATTATTATTATTTATTATTATTATTATCACGGACATGACTGTTTTATTTATTACCTGAACCCTACTATCTACCTTTAAAATCTAAATCAAGTAAATCCCAGTAAGAGTTAACCTTTAAGCCGCATCACATCAACGTAGACATAAAAACAATTACGGCATATAACCTTCACCCTGCTTTCCAAGTGATTAAGCGTACGTATGTTAGTCATATTCTCTATCACTAACGAGCTCCGGTAATTGGCAAAACTGTTTCAGATGCAGCTGGTATCGGAAGTATAATTCGTAGTACCTTTTTTGTTGTGCATAAAGGGTAAAATTTACTAAAAAGCCTGTTCCACAAAGCAAACTTTAAGCGTGTATCATGTTTAAAAACAATTACAGTATCTTACCTAGGTGACTCCTCTCACAGCATCAGTCCTAATATATCAGAACGTAGAGCTAAAGAATTATTATATGTACACCAAAAGTTGAAGGATTCATCAAGGGTGTTTGGATACAATGGGTAAGTTTCAAATTTTGATATCCTTTTGAAGGAAAAATACTGTTCGAATTAGCAGCAAGGCATCTTATGAAGAAATTTATTTCTGAAACTGAACGATAGGACTATGCTATCATTGCTTTTGAAATAGTTCTAAAAAAAAAAATCAATTTCCTTGGATATCTTTTGAAATAAATTCACATCATGAAAAATTAAAGTAAAAATGTTGTTTAAGTTTCTAGCTCATGAGATACCTTTCCAATCTTCCATTATTTCATTAAACATCTTCAAAGTCCAGATCATTCGTATCCTCTTCCTTACAGGCAAAATGCCCCTTCCTTCTCTTTATCTCATTAATTAATAAATATACGTATCTAGGTTAGGTCTACGGTATATGTTGTATGGGAATATATGATATAATAAATACTAATATTTTTCACACTAAAACGCATATCCATATAATACACGAAATCATATATCATAGTCATTTACAGTATTTATGCTTACATACATATATCATCTACGCACATCTATCTATCTATCTATCTATCTATCTATCTATCTATCTATATATATATATATATATATATATATAAATATATATATATATATATATATATATATATATATATTATATATATATATATATATATATATACATATATATAATATACATATATATATAAATTATATATGTGTGTGTATATATATATATATATATATATACATACATATATTTTCATATATATATATATATATATATATATATGTATATATATATATACCTTAGTGGATACAGAATAATTCGATGTCAATCACATTTTAGTAATGGAATGGAGAAGACTTTTTAAATATAGAAAAAATAAAGTACAATATCAACCCTGTAATAAACTGGCAGCATTGTCAGCCAAAGGATTTTCTTTTCAAAAGAAAAGATAAAATTCAATACACAAGAACCCCTGCCCAATCAAATTCCTGGAACATGAAACTGTAGTAAAACTGAATTGAAAAATAAAACAAAAATTACATTTGATTTAAAAGAATAGAAAAAGAGTAATTGAATCATAAAATAGAAAATTTTGTGTATATATTGTCACAATAGAGTTTTGGACAGGACAGTTACACGTGTTTGATAATTTTGACCTTTCCATTACTCCAAAGTAGTGATGGGATGTATTTTGTGCGCTGCCCAATACAATAATAGTGAACTTGTCGATTATTTCTTTAGCTTCATGTTTTCCTCTTTTATTAGAGAAGAGTTATATTGCTACATTGTGAAAGTACCCCTCTTTTTGGTTTGGTACTACGTTGCTTGTAGATTGCCTGGCCCTAGTGGTCATGTACAGGGTCTTGCAACACAGCAGATTCATTTATTTGTAGGAAAATTTTTAAAATGACTGAAATATAATCAGCCACTTCTATTTTATTTATTTTCATTTTTTTTTTTTTTGTTTTTTTTTTTTTAATTGTATGAACCCATGCCTCTTTTTGAGGTCAATGAAAATGAAGAAGGTGAACGAGTTGGAAGGAGGGCATCAGTCCCATACAACCATCTGTTTCTCATCGTCAAGTTGGAGAGAAAGTGGTAAAGCAGTATGTCTCAAAAAGTAGAATGGCTCGGGTAGGAAATCATAATGATTTAATTAGAGATCTTAGTCAAAACGATGTCAAAGTATAAGTTTCAGGATGAGCGATAGAATAGAGTTTCAGCTTTATTGGAAGAGAGCTGAAAAGGGAACCCTCTTTGGTAGATAATGCGTAGTAGGGAAAGGGTGAAATAAACATTTCTTGTACCTGAGAATACTTAAAAGATAAATAAAAATTAAGTATTAAATATGTATCTTGGCTATTGTGGCATCTAGGTATACAAAGAGTTACAAATTTGTCTTTGGTCGCGGAAACAAATACAGAACTATAGAAAGAGAGAAAAGAATTGACAGGTGAGAAGAGAGTTAAAGAGATTAAAGAAGAGAGTTTTCAAAGGTTGAATTACTGCGGTATGGAAGATGGTGCAACTGGCATTCAATTACTGTTATTATTATCATTATCATAACTTTACCTATGAGAGGGGAGAGTAAAACTTCAGAGAAAGGC
>NC_090737.1:109406537-109409037 GCF_036898095.1 Palaemon carinicauda | reverse complement strand
ATATCCTTCCCAAAAGATCCTGAGGAGAGGGAGAGATGGATATTGGCAATGCCGAATGAGAAAGAAAGCTTGAGACGCTTGAAGGAGATATATATTTGTGAGACACATTTCAATTGTGAATGGGTGTCAGTTAAGGGTGGCAAGCGACCCAAACAACCTCCATTAATATTTCCTGGAATACCAAAATCAGCTTTGAAGCAGGTTACCTCAGCCCCACGCCCAACATCATCTTCTACATCACAATCAAGAGCTAAAAAGGTGCATGCAGCTGCTGAGGCTGCAGACAAAATCCGAGATTTTACCAATGTCGCACCAAAAATAGCTTCTACTTTCCTGGTTTTAACGTCATAAAAGACCAGAAAGATCTCTACCTATCAAGAACTGACGCTACTGGACAAACTGTCAAGCAGTTCTTTCATCTACGACAAGTCAACTTATCTTTTGGATTCCTATTCTTGAATAGAGTTAAGAAAGATAGCATTGAGGTGCCTAAACGACTTTTTCCTTTACAAAAGAACAGCTTGCTCTCAAAATGGTCCCAGATTAGATCCATAACTGAACAGGTAAACACCTATGAGCACACAAGCCAGGATGCACCTTTAGCTACTAATAATGCAGCATGTACGACTTTAGCCAACATTTTATTGAATGCTCAGGTTCTCAATGTAAGTGACAAAGAAAAAGGCTGTGAGATGCCTCAGGAGGCAAAAAAAGCTCTCCAACTAGCGATGTTCATCTAATCAAATGTTAATGTCGTTGAGTTTTGTTGTGATGAGAAATACCGTTCTTTATTTCTTATTTTAGTGTTTTATTGTTTTAGGGCTTGTTTGGAATGTTTGAGTAATACAATGTTTGACAATAAATATTAAATTTGGACAGAACTTCAGACTTGCCTCTTATTATAATCAGAAATCCCTTACCATCTATGAGTTACACACAAAAACGAGTAAAAATGACCAAAATTCACTATTTTGACCTTGAAATATGACCTTTTGACCTTGAAGATGATGAAGATGAGCCCAGGTGGTGTTGAAAATGTCCTCTATTGAACTCACCGTCCTCAAAAACCCCCAATTTAGACTCAGAGAACGTGTTTCTAGCCCTTCTTAGAAGTCATTTTAGTCCAGGACTCAAGTTAATCCTTCAGACTCAAGTTAAAAACCCCGATCAGGGGACGTTCCAGTCCTTTCTTGAAGGACGATATATGACAATATATATTAAATTCGGACAGCTCTGCAGACTTGCCTCATATTATAATCAGCTATCTCTCACCATTTATGAGTTTACACAAAAAACGAGCAAAAAATGACCAAAATTCACAAATTTGACCTTGATAAATGACCTTTAGACCTGGAAGATGACCCCAGGTGGTGTTGAAAATGTTACTATTGAACTCACCATCCTCGAAAACCCCCATTTTGATCCAGAGAACGTGTTTCTAGCCATTCTAGAAGTCATTTTAGTCCAGACTCAAGTTAATAATTCAGACTCAAGTTTAAAAACCCCGAGCAGGGGACGTTCCAGTCCTTCCTTAAAGGAGTCTATGGTTACACCAAAAACATACACCAGACTCTGGGGCCGTTTTACCAACATTTCCAATTCTACCGCTACTTTGGCCGCTAAACTACTACTATTATTACTCTTATCATTACTGCTACCACTATATTATTACTATTGTCAGAGCCGAGGTTGTCACCTTCAGTACGTCTATTATGGTTTCTGTAAACCACTCTTCATCAGTTATCTCGAGGAGAAAAACTGTCTATTATTATTAATATTAATATTACTACCCACGCTTCAGATATTCTCTTGCTTATGAGCTAACGAGTATTCATCAGCAGCTATAGCTGTTTCCTTTAGAGAGTCAAGTTTTTAACTCCTCTATATGCATTTTCAAATCCCTAGTTACCATTCTCTTAAATTTGTCTACCAAAATTATCTTTTTAAGTGTATCAAAATTATCAATTTCCTTAGATTTGAGCCATTCTTCAAAGAACTGTTCCTTATGCCTAGCAAACTCGACAACTGTCATATTTGATTCTTTCTTGATATTCCTGAATTTCTGTCGATAGGCTTCCGGCACTAAATCATTTGCTCTTAGAATAATTGCCTTAACCGAATCATACTCACTAGACAAATCCTCACTTAAGGTATTGTACACTCTCTGAGCCTTACCCTTAAGGCGACACTGGACCATAGTGGTCCACATGCCATTAGGCCATTTCAACTTACGTGCTATTCTCTCGAAAGAAATAAAAAACTCCGGTACATCTTCCTCGTTAAAAATAGGAACCAATTTCAGCGCAGACATTAAATTAAACCCATCACCAAACTTATGCTTATCATCACCACTATTACTATTATGATTACTGCATTGTAATTTTATTTCATGTTCTCGCTCTTTCGGCCTCTCTTCAGCTTGAAATTGCAAAGCCTTGAACTCCAACTCTTTAGTTTTGAACTGCTCACGAAGTATGCTGAGCCTTAACTCACTCACCTG
>NC_090737.1:109396537-109399037 GCF_036898095.1 Palaemon carinicauda | reverse complement strand
TACATCATCCATAATAATAATAATAATAATAATAATAATAATAATAATAATAATAATAATAATAATAATAATAATAATAATAATAATAATAATAATAATAATAATATAAAAAACATGTTTAATAAATACTGTTCATTATTCATTCCATCTACATCTTATTTTGTTTCTTTTAACAAGTTTAAAATCCAGAAAGTGTTTGTTTCTATATGTAAGTCCATGGATGTTTATCCATGATTTTTTTTTTTTCATTCATGTAGTAATTGTTTACAACACCACGCTCTCCATATACTCCAATATAATGCAATCCTGCAGTTCTCTTTTTCCTGCACAGTAATCAGGTGGTTATTTAAATTTTGAGAAAGCAATAATTCTCAAGATATTTGTAGGGGGGGAAGGGGTTATAAAAGGAACATAGCTCAGTTTCCACACTAAACAACTTGGAATTGACATGTCAACATCGTCAACCAAACAGAATTCGTGATGCCAGCGTACATAAACAGAAGTTCGTGATGCCAACGTACATATGATATACTGTATATTGGAAATATTCTTAATAAAAAATGGATGATTTACTCAAAAGTGTCCATAAAAATATGCAATTTACAAATAGTGACACTTTTGAGTAATCACTCAATTTTTAATTAAGTTTATTTTTAATATACCGTATATTTAATGTATGCTGGCCTCACGAATTCTGTTTGGTTGACTATGTTGAATGTCAGTTCCAAGTCGTTTAATGAGGAATCCGAGCTATTTTCTTTTTATAGCCCCTTCCTCCACCTCCTCAACATATCTTGCTAATCATTGCTTTCCCAGAATTTAAATAACCACTTGAATACTGTGCAAGAAGATGAGAACTGCAGGATTGCATTATATTAGAGTAAATGGAGAGCATGGGGCTGTAAGAAATTATCATTTATTTTATTAATAACTATCTTTTTCTCAGAAGAGGATCTGGAAAACAAGATTTGAATTCAAAGTAATAATACTTAGCAAGAGTTTCCATCATGGGAAAAAAGTTTTTTTTTTTTTTTCCGAATGTAAAAGGTTTTTATGATGAATATCGGGCTTGGCTTTGTTTCCATCCTTGATGAATACATTTTCTTTCCCTCTGAATGTCTATAATATTTCATATGAAATTTAAGAGATGAATGTAAAGAAGCATTTGTGTTCATATAGTAAAAGCTATAGGTAGGAAAATTTCGCATTTTATGTGATTTTAATCATTATCTTTCAAATGCGTGTTATTTAAAAAATATATTAAGTTACAGTGGGATATCTGTTTTTGTCATGATAGGTCAAAATACTACAACAATAAGAAATTAATTCCTTCTCTGAACTAGATTTTAATACAAATTATATTTTAAATTTTGGAGACATTAATATTATAATTATGACCATTAGTGAATGAATGAGAACTTTCGACTTCAAACTAATAACCCTTTCGAACTATGTTAGTTTATATAGAATGTTCATTTTCCTTAATAAAAAAGTAAATAGATAAATAAATAATTGTTAAGTTCAACAGTTTCTAGTATTGATTGAGTGTGTATAGATGATATTATAATGTAATAGAAATGGTCTGTTCAGTATTTTACCATTTAGAAAAGTGAATTGGGGGAGTTTGACCTCCACTGGATGAATTAAAATGCCTAAGATGTCTAGCTAAACTGTTTGAGTAATGAGTGAGTTGTAAAGAGAATGAAAGCACTAAGATATGTGAGGATAATTGAGTTGATAATCAGGATGGTGTTGAGAATGATTGGTTCAGCGTAAAATAAGATATGGTTTAAAATCTAAGCGTATTTAAAGCAAGGAGAAAAAAATGGAAGAAAAAAATAACATCTCTATAACTTACTACACCTCAGAAGATCTATCTAACAGAAGTCTAAAATGTTTCACATAACACTCAACCATCAACATATTCTTTAGATGTAAGCCTTCAATTAGATGTTGCCGCTGTGGTTGCTACTCTGAATGGGTCTGCAAATATAATTTAAAGGAGCTGTTTGCAATTAGTAGGGACAATGCTAAAATATTTGTCAACACACCATGAAGACCATATAAACATATTGTTGGACTAATTTGTAGTGTATACGTATACTAAACAAGTAGCAGTATTCCAATATATGCGAAGTATTTGAAACGGTTTTTGTGGTAGAATTTCACTTTGTTTGACAAAGAGATATCATCGATAAGTAAATCACTAATCCATCAATAATGGTATTGATTTAGGACTTTCCTCATGTATGAAAATCCGAGGGTAGGATGGAGTTCGAGAGAGAGAGAGAGAGAGAGAGAGAGAGAGAGAGAGAGAGAGAGAGAGAGAGATTAATTTTTTTTATGTTACCTTTTCCTAAGAGAAGTTATATTTACCCGTCAAAGTTTGATTCAAGAAATAATGAATATTACATACAAGACCAAGATACTAAAGAGAGAAGTGAATAAAAGTTTAAGTTTTTAATACTATGCTGATATATAACTGGAAAATTTAAGGAAA
>NC_090737.1:109389037-109391537 GCF_036898095.1 Palaemon carinicauda | reverse complement strand
TGAATTATGTTTGCTTTTATTTCCTACAAGCAAACAATAAGTATTTTGCGGCTATCAAAATTTATTAATCTTTGCTTGGCAGTGAGAGGTCGTAACCAGTTTGTGACGTCATTTCTATCACAGATTAATTTTATTGTTCGCTCAGAAACCTAGATTGTTACAGCCAACAATCCAAGTCACTCGCTTATCGTCTTTGAATACTTCAAGAGCTTTCGGTGTCCAAATTGTCATAGAATACGCATGATATTAATTTGTATTGTGTCCTTCTCAATTCCTTCTGGTATCATGAATATATCTTGGCCACCTCTTTCATGAAAATTTGATTATATTCCTCGGGGTTTTGATATATGCTTATGTTCTCCCACTTGTCCATTGGAAGCCTTAGGTTATTAGGTACAGACCTCTAGATATCTGTGTGGATGATGAACAATAGTGACAACAAATTACTGTTGGCTTATTAGCCAGAAAATGTTTGTCTCCTGCAGAATTGAAAAAAAAAAATTAAATCAGTATGTACTTTAATAAACATAAAGAGCTAACAGAGCTAAGATTTCGCAGATCCTATTACTTTAAAATACACCTACATATGTGAGATTTTTTCCCCACGGTATCTGATAATTTGATTAACATCAAATTAACAAAACAGATATCTGAAACTAAATTCGTGTGAGACACAAACAGAAAATCTAAATTTATTTTACCTTTGAAGTAAAGTATCTCCAAATGTAAAAAAAAATAATTTTCAACTAATTCGAATCATTTAAGAGATAGGCTTCTGTAATCGTTATATGGATAAACTCCCATATATTTACAAAGAAATGCCTATAGTTGAATGGAGTTATAATATACCAATACGAATAAAGATTAATTGTTGAATTTTTTTTATTTTTTTAAAAATAAAAACTCAAAGTTAGAAAAATTCCCAAATGTATATAATAGTGTGATGACGAAGTCGTTTATTCTATGATGAATTTCGTCCTATAGGAATTAATACATTTCTTGTGACACTGTATATGTCCAGTATCAATTATGGTTGTTTTGGCGTATGTAGCAACTTCCCAGACTTGTGATGGCCAGACTGGGGGTTAGAGCCCAATCTCACAGTCAGTTGTTCCTTTGAACGTAGTAATCTATACGTCTATCTACTGAGTCGTCAGCAGCTATAGTTTGGCCCTCCTTGGTCCTATCATGGGTGGGAAAGGTTCTTAGATGTTGATCATATGTATATATAATTAGTGTCTAGGGCATTGTCCTGACTGATGAGGAAATGTCACTGTCCCTTGCCTCCGCCATTCAAGAGCGTCCTTTAAGCATTTTAATGACAGCTTTTGAGTCTATTGATGTTTGAGTTCTTGAGTTTTCTGTCACCCAGGTTAGTTGTTTATTTGATTACATAATAACCTTTTCGTAAAGGTTTTATAAGTAAAATTGTCAGACTCATTAGATATAGTGTGCTATAATTTGTCAAACTTATATATATATATATATATATATATATATATATATATATATATATATATATATATATATATATATATATACTATAT
Source organism: Palaemon carinicauda (assembly GCF_036898095.1). Lineage (NCBI taxonomy): Eukaryota > Metazoa > Arthropoda > Malacostraca > Decapoda > Palaemonidae > Palaemon > Palaemon carinicauda. The sequence continues at coordinate 109,389,990 of NC_090737.1, read as the reverse complement.
ATATATATATATATATATATATATATATATATATATGTATATATATATATATATATATATATATATATATATATATATATATATATATATATATATATATATATATATATACTATATATATATATATATATATACATACATATATATGGATAAATATCAACACAACAACGTGTTCATATAGAAAAAAATTTCTACCTCATACTTGGGATCAAACGATAGCCCCTTCTAATGAAAGGCCAGGTCGAAACAAACCATGTCACGAGAGACCATAAAAGAAATTGGAACCTGACGCTACCTAGCTGTCCGAGGATTTACCTGGCGAGACATCAGTCTCTTACCAGCGAGTTTTACCCAATTTCCCGGCCCACCACGTTACACAATTGGTAGTAATTAATTAAAGTTACCCCTAATGAGTCAATATGGATAAATATCAACACAACATCATGTTCAAATAAAAATAAATTTCTACCTCATACTTGGGATCAAACGCTAGCCCCTTCTAATGAAAGGCCAGGTCGAAACCAACCATGTTACGAGAGACCATAAAAGAAATTGGAACCTGACGCTTCCTAGCTGTCCGAGGATTTATCTGGGGAGACATCAGTCTCTTACCAGCGAGTTTTACCCAATTTCCCGGCCCACCACGTGACACAATTGGTATTAATTCATTCAAATTACCCCTAATGAGTCAATATGGATAAATATCAACACAACATAGTGTTCAAATAGAAATAAATTTTTACCTCATACTTGGGATCGAACGCTAGCCCCTTCTAATGAGAGGCCAGGGTCGAAACCAACCATGTCACAGGAGACCATAAAAGAAATTGGAACCTGACGCTACCTAGCTGTCCGAGGATTTACCTGGCGAGATATCAGTCTCTTACCAGCGAGTTTTACCCAATTTCCCGGCCCACCACGTGACACAATTGATAGTAATTCATTCAAATTAC
>NC_090737.1:109374037-109379037 GCF_036898095.1 Palaemon carinicauda | reverse complement strand
CCCTTGTTTTCAAACTTAAACAGATCTCAAAAAGTTGTTATTGATGGTCACCATAATAATTATAGGAATGTGATATCTAGTGTTCAACTGGGTAGTGTTCTTGGCCCATTACTGTTCATATTATATACACATAAACATATGTTTTGGCCTAGGAAACAAGCTTGATGCATATGCATATGATGATTTTCGACAGAAATTTACTTTTGAAAAACACTTTATGCCTGTGTCTTCTTCAATTGCACAAAACATTGGCTTATTGAGAAAGTGTTTTAAGATGTTCGGGTGATCAATACATTTTCAGGAAGTTTTTTTAAACTATTTCATTCTACCTGGTTTCGAGTCTTATTCTACTTTCTGATCTTCAGCTGCTGACTCTCATCTTAATTTGTTGGACAGGAACTTACGATATATTAAAATTCATATTCACGATCAAGATATTAAACTCTGGCACCGTCGATCAATTAGTTCATTATGCATGTTGCATAAGATCTTTCATGATTCTGACCACCCTTAACATTCAAATATTCCTGGATGGTTCCATCCTGTTAGTAATACTTAGAATGCACTTAATTTTAATAGTCAGACTTCACCATGAGGCTCAATACTACATAGTATTCAAGAAGTTTTATTTTAGTTGTGGAATAATCATCCTAATCGGGTATTTGAATCAGTAAAGCTTCAAAAGTTCAAAGTTTTTATGTTGAACACGCTAATATGTCTTAAAAATTTTATATGACTTATATGCATTATTGATGTTAATGTTTTTTTAAACTATTTTAATTTAGTTTTTCATTACTTCTTATATCTTTTATTTATTTCCTTGTCTACTTTCCTCACTGGGCTGATTTTCCTTGTTGGAGACCTTGGGCTTAAAGAATCCTGGTTTTCCAACTAGGATTGTAACTTTGCCATTAATAATAATAATAATAATAATAATAATAATAATAATAATAATAATAATAATAATAATAATAATAATAATAATAATAATAAAAGTAGCATAGGGTATATATCACAATAAAATGTTTAGTTTTATGAGGATGATATTGATATTAGTATTAAAGAAAATTATATAAAGTAACGAGGCGGAAACCAATATATAAAAAAATGGTTTTGAGAAGAGTGTTCTAAAGTTATATTCACTGGAGTTAACCCGATGAATTTCACTTACTTTTTGGTACTTGATCAGACGGAATAGAAATGGAATTGGAATGTCCTTGCCATAGACAATTTAAATATACACTGTATTCGAAGGAATTCATATTCTTAATGTAATTTGTATAACCCCCAGAAATGAAAAGAAGTTTATAGTTGTTGGAAAAAAATTGTGAAAATAAAAAATGATGAAAACCTTATACATTTTACGAAACGATCGGCCAGAAAAATAGTAACGAGGAAATACTTGATCATCAAAACGAGATATATTCATATTTGGCGGGTGTAAAATAGTAAATAAAGCTATGAGTTATTATCTATTATTTTTTTTTATAGTTAATTCCAGATAGCTGATAATTGCAACTGTTTTCTTTTTAAATATTGTATTATTAGTTAATATAACAATATGGGATAAATTAATCTCTCAATCACATATAAACAGTATTACGCTTACTAGGATAATTTATGACTATTTCCCATCTGAATACTGTGTCAATTTCTTCATATGTGTAGTATAATTTTCTAAAAGTTGAATCTTAACACTTATTGGGATATAGAAATATAATAGAAGAAAATACTACTCGATTCAAAGTTTTAATATTGAGAATTGATTTAAATACTCTTCATGATAATAAGAACACTCATATTCGTTTAGATATTTACCCAACGCGTTTCTCATTGGAAGCAGTTAATAATCGAACTCGTTCAATTCCCTTCTTCAGTAATGTATTGATGGAGGGTAGTATGATTGAAGATATACGTCGACGGTATAGAATTATTATTGTTACGCAAATAACCTTTATGTATTTCATAAAAAAAAAGAAAAATAATATCATAGGATGGTATGTTTTCCAATGATAATATGCAAATTAGTCATCGTGCTCTTTTACATTTATTTTTATTATTTAAACAAATTTTGTATTCTGAGTATCATTTGATAATGGAGGGCCAAAGTCCTTTTACTAGTTCCAAAAGTTTTATTGGTTCGGGATGTTGGACAAAACTCGCTGGCGCACACGCACACAACCACACACACACACACACACACACACACACACACACATATATATATATGTATATATATATATATATATATATATATATATATATATATATATATATATATATATATATATATATATAAATATATATATATATATATATATATATATATATATATACATATATATATATATATATATATATATATATATATATATATATATATATATATATATATATATATATATATATATATATATATATATATATATATATATGTATATATATATATATATATATATTTATATATATATATATATATATATATATATATATATATATATATATATATATATATATATATATATATATATATATTTATATATATATATATATATATATATATATATATATATATATATATATATATATGTATGTGTGTGTGTGTATATACATATATATATATATATATATATATATATATATATATATATATATATATATATATATATATATATATATATATATATATATACATATATATATATATATATATATATATATATATATATATATATATATATATATATATATATATATATATATATATATATATATATATATTTATATACCTACATACATGCATATATATATATATATATATATATATATATATATATATATATATATATATATATATATATATATATATATATATATATATATATATATATATATATATATATAGTTCGCCTGTCGTCTTTATCTTGAGCTTTTAATTCAATAATTCTCCATTCATCATGTCCTATTTCACGATTCATGGTCTGCAGCCATATACGCCTGGATATTCTAACTCTTTTAGATACTTGTGGAGCCCAGCACATTGTTTGATGAATTAATCTCTCTTTGGGAGCGCGAAGAGATAGTTCTATTAATCCTCCCTCATGATGATCTCCTCCACATATGGCACTCTAGTAATGTCTTTTTTAGTTTCAATTATAATCCTTTCCTGCCATTAAACTCCTAATATCCTCATGAGGGTTTTTTTTCTCAAGTATACTAAATATATTGAAGATTGTTTCACCATTGTCATACCATGACTCATGTCCATAGAATAACACCAATCTCACTAAACGGAAATATAATCTTATCTTTTGATTTAATTTCAGGCAGTTTGATCTCGAAATTATTTTCAACCTAGCCATTATCTGATTTTTTTTTTTTTTTAATCTTGCACTAAACTCTAGTTCTGAAAACCCAGTGTTGGATATCATAGTTCCTAAATACTTAACTGATTCTCTCTCATTACCCTTTCATCCCCAAGCTATTTGCAACTTTCCAACCCTTAACCCCAAGACGTTTTCTTTTTCATGCACATTTTTCAATATATTTTTTGTAAATTGCGCTAACAGCCTTAATTTTCGTTATAGAGAGGTCAGGTGTGTCTCATTATTTTGGAAAATGGCTCTAGTTTTCATAAAGTTATCAAAAATATGCAAAAAAGCTGTAAATAGCAGTTTTTTACAACGATGTACCTGTGCGTCCATGGGGTAAAGGGGTGAGTTTTGTGAAACGTCCCAGTACTCCGTTCATATTATGACTGTCTTTCTTCTATTTATCTTCAGTCCAACCTAGGTGTGATATTTCCTTCTTTTTGGTAAACAAGCATTGCATATCCTGTAGTGTTCTGTTTAAAAGGACAGTATTATAAGCATACTCTAGGTCTGCTGAAATCCTATCAACAATCCAGTCTAATACTTCTCCACCATCCCTGACTGTTCTATGAATTACAAAATCCATGAAGAGGGTAAACAACATAGTTGACAACACATTTCCTATAAGTAATCACAGTTAATTGGAAATTCATTTGTAAAGACTCCATTAAAAATAACTTTGCACTTGTTCTGCTCATGAACAGACTTAATCAAATTTACATGTTCAAACAGAAATCCATAATAACGTGGGACTCTTCATGAAATTGATCAGTGCAAAATATCAAAGACTTTTTATCACTCCACAAACGCGATAAAAATGAGATTTCTATATTCTACGCATTGCTGCTCACTCTGTCCCAAAAGGAAAAATTGGTTCAGTGCAACTTCTATATTTTGTATATCACCCATGGTCATCTCTCAGCTTCTCATCGATCTCTGTTTCCAGTCTCTTTTGAATAAGCATACTATATATTTTCATAACAACTAATGTGTTTTTCTTTTGTAATTATTATATTTTGTTATTTTGGCCAACAATCCTATCTCCAATTCATCAAGGTTTGCCTCTTCATGCCAAATTCTACAAAATAGTGTAAGAGTCACTTCATTTTCGGTTAGTATCATCTCGGCAGTTATTTCATCGTACCCAAGGGCTTTTTATCTCATTAATTCATTTAGGACACCCTTGACTTCAAACACACATAATTCATTCATGGTACCAAGATTTTCATGAGATTCATGTATATCCATTAAATTATATCCTTCATGTGTCATATTCATAACCTCACTGAAGTGTTCCAATTAACCTTGTTTTTCTTCATCTTCTATTGGTATGAAGGAGCCATCTCTCTTTTTATAGGTATTTGGGTCTTCTTCTTTGCGTAAGTCGAGGTTTCATTAATAATTCTATTAGCAATTCTAACACAAAGCCATTTCCTAAATTCATAGCTTTTTCAGATTCATCTGCTTTACTGTCTAAATATTATCTCCAATCATTCAGGGTTTTCTTTTGATCTCACCGTATATACTGGATTGAATAACAATATCTAGGTTGTAACTTCCATTAGGTCCTCTAAAGCATTCAACAATCACTCTCTATCTTTGACTCCTATTCATACTATTCTAATTATC
>NC_090737.1:109361537-109366537 GCF_036898095.1 Palaemon carinicauda | reverse complement strand
AGGATAGGCATTTGTTCATATCAATTCACCTCGATACTTTGAAGATTTTCAAAAGTTTGATAATGAGGAAAGTGTTCGTTAAAAATATATTTTCCTTGTTCTTAGCAACCCATCGGAGGTGTATATGCTGAAATTTTATGTTTATATGATTTCCTGCCTTACCTTATTTTATTGCCTTATTCTATGTTTGGGTTCCTCCAAGTTCCTCAGTGTGGGGCACCTCGTCTATCCACCATAGAGTTGCTACTGCATGTTCCAGTTTATTTTGCATCTTCCAGTCTTGGATGGTCTAGGATGCATCTTAGGGGTTCATCAAGCTTCTTCTTAAACACATCTGCACTCACTCCTATTATGTTTCTTAGATGAGCTGGCAGTGCATTAAATACCTGTTGCATTATCGATGCTGATGCGTAGTGGATTTTTGTCGATTGCGCCTTCCTTAGTTTTCCTGGTATAGTTTTGGGCACTATTAATCAACCTCGGCTTGCTCTTTCTGATATTTTTAGCTTCATGATGTTTTCAGTAATTCCTTCTATTTGCTTCCATGCTTGTATTATCATGTACCATTCTCTTCTCCTTTCTAGACTGTATAGTTTTAAAATTTGCAGTCTTTCCCAGTAGTCAAGGTCCTTAACTTCTTCTATTCTAGCAGTATAGGACCTTTGTACACTCTCTATTTGTTTAAAATCCTTTTGGTAGTGTGGGTACCATATCACATTGCAGTACTCGAGTGTACTACGTACATAAGTTTTGTAAATCATAATCATGTGTTCAGCTTTTCTTGTTATATATATATATATATATATATATATATATATATATATATTATATTATATATATATATATATATATATATATATATATATATACATTGGACTATAATTCAAAGTTATCGCAATTATCTGACATTACAATTTTGTTTATATTCAATTTTTATGAAGTAGTCTTCTACTTGTTCGACATTATACATTAGTATCCCAAGTTAGTAACCGAAGGATAATTTTGAGAATTCCTATCCAAGATAGATTATCTTCAGTTATTGAGACAAAGAGCTATAGATTCCATATATATTTATACTTTTCCTCTAATCCTTTTTGTATAATTTCAAAATCATGAACGATATATTTCCATAACCTATCAAACAACAGATCTGGTAAGGCATAGCTTTCACGGTTTAGGATTAATCTATGGAATAAAAAGTAAATAAATATGATGAATGAGAGATTTTTTGTTTCTTTTCATATGTGGTAAGATATTAAAAGGAAAAATAAACTTCCCCTTTTTTGACATGATCATGAATCCAAATTAATTTAAAATTCCTTCCTTCAAACCAGAATAGATTCTCAAGTAACAAGAGCAGATGTTGTTTTGTAAATTAACAGTATTCCAATCAAGGTTTTCCTTGTTAAATATTCACAAATATATTTATCTAAATAATTTCGGAGGCAGTTATTCACCTACAATAACTCTGAAGATTCCGTTATTTTTCTCAGTACCGGTCACAATTGAATCAGAAAGCATATATATGTAATAGTACATAATATAATGCATGACCCAAGGGATCAATGAAGAAGTAGGAGTGTGGGAACCCCAAGTCAAGAAATTAGAAAAAATCATAAATGCTTTGGAAGGAAATCGTAAGGAAAAGGAATATATAAAGTATACGCAGCAGAATTATATAATCAAGGACAATATTCTGTGTACATCCGTGACAAGTAAAACCCAAAATACGCCACATGTGACTAACGACCAGGTAGTGGTACCAATCTCACTTATATCCACTGTCCTAAATTGGTTGCATGCAAATCCATTGCATGGACACCTGGGGTTCTCCATAAAGTTCCAGAAAGGCAAATCATTGTTTTATTGGCATACAATGCTTACAAGTATAAAAAAAATACATAGGTAATTGTCGCACTTGTTAGGAAAACAAAGGGCTCACGAAAACACCTGTCCTCCTAGGGGCTTATCCCATGCCCAATCAACCCTTTGAAAGAATACATTTAGATTTATTAACAGGATTTTACGAGTCAGACAGAGTAAATAAGCACCTCTTAGTAATTGTAGATGCTTTGACTCTATATACAGAACTAATAGCGCTTAAAGCTAAAACTGCGGTTGAATGCGCTACAAAGTTTTACGTGTGTTACATTTTTAAATATGGAATTCCACACATGATAATTTCAGACTTAGGTGGAGAATTTAATAATCATTTTCTTAACTCATTGTGTGAATTCCTTAACATAAAGAAAATCAATACCCGGAGTCAAATGGGCTAGTGGAAAGAGCAAATAGGAAGGTTTTAAACATATTAAGATTAACACTAGGGGGATCAGACCCCAACTGGGATATTGCAATACCTGCAGTACTAAGTACTCTGAATCACTCATATCATGTATCAATTAAAATGTCGCTGCACGAGGCATTGTATGGTACGCATTTCCATGTATTAACGGCTACAACTAATTTATCAAATCCTTTAAAGGAATGTATAAATGCAAGCAAAAGTCGTTTTGATATCCTTCGAAAGAATTTAGGAGAATCAAACCATAATGAAAAGGAATCATGATAAAATAGCGAAGCCAACTAAAACATATACCGTGGGTGATAATGTATACATACAGGTAAATGTATGTAAAGGACTCAATTACAAACTAACACATAGGTTTGAAGGCCTATTTAACATTTTTAGATACATCAATGATCAATAGTTTTAGAGTTCGAAACATATCCCAACCCACTGATGAAGGAATTGTACCATTGGCTCACATAAGAAATTAAAATAAGAGAGAAGGAAGTAAGGGAATTTTTTTCATCTATGAAACTTATTTTTGTATGTTATTTTTTTTTCTTCTTAATACAGGAGTAATTATATCTATTTTTCTCATTGCAGGTTTCTAAGATGAAGTTTTTATTGTTGGGAGCAATATTGTTCATTCAGACATTGTTCTCGTGTGGGAAGAGTTCTAAAACTAAAAGTATAGATTTTAAATATGTCACTATAGTAGAGAGAATAGAAGACGTTTTTATTATCGCAAGTAATATTGTTATAGAAGTACACATGCAAGCTATTTTTCTCCCAGAGAGTGACGTCACTAGCTTAAAGAGCGACATTTCAAGGTTTGCTGCATGATTAAATGAAATACATAAAAGACATTTTCCTTTTAATACAGAGAGTTCGCTTGCACCAACAATGAGAGTAGCAGAAATGCTTTCACAAGACTTGCCAAATAAGACTTACAAGGCAGAATCTTTGGCTCGTGACCTTCTGATTTGGCCAGTAAGACACACTAACCTTGAAAGACGTAACCCGTTTATTTTTGCTGCACTAAACATCTTTGGATCTGTTGCAAGTTTAGGCTTAGGGATTTAAAATTTTCTTAAAATTAGTAATCAAAATAAGAAAATAGAATTGTTGGAACATGAAAATGATTTAGTTTCATCAGAACTAAGGAATCAGTTAACATCAATTAATCAAATTATGAGTTTGGTGAACGAACATTCTAGTAATATCAGTCATATTATGGAAGTACAAGAATTGCTGGCAACGTTAAAGTATTATAATTCAAAAATTTATCATATCCATACTAAAATTGCACATTTCATTGAGAAATCAAATGACTATGTGGAAGCTATTACGTTAGCAACTAAAGGTGTTCTCTAACCACATTTGTTGCCAATAAAAGACTTAACGTTAATTTTGGAAAACGGACGGGAGAAAATATGTTATATTCCTTGGTTAGACACACATAGGTTAGAATTTTATTACAGCCTAATTACAGTAAGCGTTAAAAATTACAGGATTATGATTACAGTTCCCTTTGATTCTTCCAATGCCTGGCAATCATACAAGATATTACCAGTCCCGACTTTCATGACAAATAACTCAAACCCAGTAATATCCAGTTTGACAGGATATGTATTGATTTCCCCTGATAAGGGAACATATACGGTCATTAAAAACTTAGATGAATTAACTCACTGTTAAGAAGCAATGAATAATAAAGTATGTACAGCTGACTCCTTTGAATTCCAAAAAAAATCAATGGATTCATGCGAGTTAGGTATAGTGTTAAACGGTGGTCTCTCCCATACATATGAGAATTTTCAGAAAAAAACTTTATCCCTTTGACGATAATAAGTTCAATTGCAGATTGAACAATGGCTCGTGGATACGATACGACAAGGCCGGCTTTAATGTATCATGCCCGGACAGATCCACGTCCTATTCCCAAATCTTCGTTGCAGCAGATGGTTGCATCGGTACGTCCATGAATCACACGGTCCGAAGAATTAACACTATCATCAGGGAACGGGCATACTTCGCGAATTTCACGTGGATCACTACAATCCCATCTTTACCTCTCCCATACAACGCACGAGTGGGTAAGCGGTTGATAAAATTAACCGAGATGGACCACCCGTCCCCGACTTATGCAGATCTTCGTTTCTACATGTTACTAGCATCAATAAGCGTTACGGTGATTATATATATCGCCTTTAACATCTTTGTTTGGCGTAGGTTAAGGCGAAGAAAGGTGGAGCTCAAGAGGAACGTTTTGCCATGTCCAGACAACACTCCTTTATTTTTGAAAAACTTCCAATTTAGAGGCGTTTGAAATTGGCCATTTCATTCACTCGAAGGAGTAAAATTGTATGGAAAAGTGAAGTGCACGAAAATCGGTTAGTACGCTAATAATATGTAGTTGAAGAGACTCTAGGACATTTACATTTTAAAAACATTTAAAAAAAAAAATATGGGATCCTAATAAAATATGTAATCCCTATATGTTAAAATAAAGTATCTTTGGGCATCTAATAAAATATATAAGCCCTATATATATATATATATATATATATATGCGAAACCGTGGTGCTTGTACGTACCAGGAATTCTTTTTTGTGCACTGAAATTATATCTTTACTAAGGTTACAAATATTCTTTATTAGTTACCGTATTATAACAATCTGTATTTTTGACATATGTGACAAATATTCTT
>NC_090737.1:109326537-109356537 GCF_036898095.1 Palaemon carinicauda | reverse complement strand
GAAACCTAAGGAACGTTTTGGATATTTTCATTCAGATTAGTGGTGTGTTTTTATATTGAACACAATTAAGAATTTTGATATTACACTAATAAGCATACTTTTGGTAGACCTATGACCAACTCTTAACCTTATTTTGTATTTGAAAATATATTGTCAGTGAACGAATACCTAATCCGTTACTAAAGGTACCGATTTAGGATATTCCTAGAGAGAGAGAGAGAGAGAGAGAGAGAGAGAGAGAGAGAGAGAGAGAGTATACTGGTCAAAATCTCTAATATCTTAGTGAAGAAAATATATGAATTGAGTTACATTCCTTGTAAGTCTCAGTAAAAAAAAAATATATATATATATATATATATATATATATATAATAGGAATGATTTTCAAACCTTGTAATTGCAGAGACTCTTCTTTAATTATGCTAGATATTATAGATAGAATTATTTCCTCAGCTCAGACTAACGTATTCCCTGCTCTGATATACCTTTTGTCCCATTTTCCCTTTATATTTAAGTACTTGATAATGAAACACCAATCATCGGTAATTTGAATGACAAAGAACTCGCTGATTGTTCAAAACATGTAATGTTTATGATATTTTGAGTTTAAATGATTAGCATATCAAATTCCTACAAAAAGAGAAAAACTCAAGCATAACTGCCCTAACATTTTTTGGTGTCAGCAGAACGATGTCACTGGTCATCGTTAGCAGCGTAAGATTTACTGTCAGTTACCTGATATATTTAGATGAGTCTCATTAAGAGAGAGAGAGAGAGAGAGAGAGAGAGAGAGAGAGAGAGAGAGAGAGGAATAGTTGTTTTAGAAAGGTCTCGTAGTAGATATAAATTTTATAGTTCAAAGGGAAAAAAATTATCATTAAGTAATAAATTCATAAAATAACAGAATGACACCACAGAGAGATAAAAATTGATTCTTTTTTTATTTCAACATTACATACGATTCTCAGATAAAAGCAAGAAATAAAATGTGACTTTATTTAAAGAATTGATAGAACATAAAGAACCAACTAATTCACAAGTCGAAATCAAGTAAATGAGTAGATATCCAGTATCTCCCGATATATAATGACGGATCATAAATGTAAGTGAATTGGGTTCATGAGCAGATAATTCTAAATTTAATTGAGATACAGTAGAAACTGGTGTATTTTTTCCCATACGAGAACTTAGAAAAATCGAATGATTTTGCTTATAATAGGGTTTCTGAATTTTACCTCGTTCTATGATTTATCGTTGTAGGTTTGTACTCCGCATGAAAAGTTATGCTTTTATATTTAGTCATCTTAATAAATCTGATTTTTTTTTTCTTTTTTGGCAGAAATACTTTTGGCATTGTAAATGGGCAACCAATTATGATTTATTTCAATATCGGACCTAGGGAAAGAAAGATTGGTAAATAACATAGAGAGAGAGAGAGAGAGAGAGAGAGAGAGAGAGAGAGAGAGAGGGAATAATTGTTTTAGAAAGGTATCGTAGTAGATATAAATTTTATAATTCAAAGGGGAAAAAATGTATCAGAGAGAGAGAGAGAGAGAGAGAGAGAGAGAGAGAGAGAGAGAGAGAGAGAGTTGTTTTGTGAAAGATAGTTTTTACTGTAAATTATATTAGTTTAGCGCCCATAACTTTTAATGAGGTATATTTTAAGATATAGTAAAAAAAGTAAAATGTACTAATGGGATCTTAATGAAATCTCTAAAAGTTAGAAAAAAATATTTAGAAATGAATAGCACTTAAAGCTTAGGGCGAGCTCAAACGAATAGCCTAACCTCAGAGTTCATTCCTAGAACCAAAGATGTTCCATTAGTATACTAATAATTAACCGTCCCCTACAAATGTCTGTGGATTCATCTATGCAGACGATCTCTGCAGACAATGTGTCTGGGCATTCAGGCCCCCACATTTCGAAAGATGACTATCAGCTGCCCTACATCAATAGGAGAAGTATTAAGGCAAATAGTCCATGAATCCAAAACTGCTTAAGCGTAAAGTATGAGTATTCATTTTTATAAAAAAAGAAAAACCAATAGCAAAATTTACATCCTCTGACTTGGCAAAGACCTAAAACATCGCACGTTTCCTTTGCATCCAAGAGTATCACTGGATAGAACTCTGCATAAGCTCCAAGGTAATGTTGGCTCTCGTAATTCCATGGTTAAAAAAAAAAAAAAATAAGAACAAAGTGGAGAGCCATATGTCAAATATCAAGAAGAACTGCTGAAGCTGATTGATATAAGCTAGCCGAGTCATGTGGACTAGTTTCAAGCAGATCATTGCATTCCAAAGAAATCCCATGCTTAATGAGCCTTGCAGAGTCATCCTAGTGACACTACATGCCACTCCTACGTACGCTCTATAAACTTGATTGCATTGCCCCTTCTAAGGAACGAGAAGGATACGTCAAAAAAGCTACTAATTTTGGACTTGAGACCCCCACTACATTCTATCTTGCCAATTTCAAGTAGACTTATCTCAAGTAAGACCTTTGTCACTGTGGAGGGACCGCCATTCCAAATACCAGAGCGAAAGGAAATTATGAAATAACGGAGGCACCTTCATAGGAGACTACCACCAACAGTTCAATGGAGACCATCACTGAAGAAACTGTTGAAGAGACACTACCTTCCAGACGTAATAACCAGAATAGGTGGCAATCTGTTCATACGGGTCCTTGTAACTTACCAGTTCTTTGAATGTGGAGAAAATACTCACTCATACCATCATCATAATCCCCAATCTTTCCCATTACCTCATATTTAGGACAAATCTTATTTAGTCTCAATGAAAGAAATCTTCAATGGCAGGATTTTTGCGTGATAAGCTATTATGATTTCTTAAACCACAATAACTGTCTATTAGCTCAATATTTCCAGGATTAAAGCATGGTGTTAGACTGAACAATTTAGATTCATATTCTTATACAGATAAATTAAACGCTCTAAATATATATGACAAAGTAAATACCTCATCGTGACATTGTCAAATAACCTATCATTTATGGTGATATGTGTGTTGATAAGAAATAAAATGAATTAGAAAAAGGCGTTTTATTTTTTTTTTTTATATTTATCATGTGATGCGTATATTATGGGTGATTGAAGTTATGATTAGCTAAGGGATATTTTCTTAAGATTTAGAAATCGAAATATTTTGTACATACTTTTTTTTTTTTTTTAATATGACAGGATATGCTGTAGGGGAGCACATAAAAGACGATAGAAATGTATGAACGAAGAATATATAACAGTTACGAAAGATACACGGTTGATAGTCTCTCGGAAAAAGAGGCAATTTAAAAATAAACTAGCGTAAAATATGTAAGAAAATAACCACTTAAGTAAAGTTATAAAGCAACATCTCTCGAGGTTTCATTTAAGATTTTTACACGAACAATAAATATTCCAGAAGTTAAGCTTCGATGGTACCCGACTGGCTTTGGGAAAGTGACTACATAAAATCGTGAAACATTATGACTTTTAAGAGAGGGTAGATTATATCGAAAACCGATCCACAGTATTTTTGTTACTTCCTAAATAAATGGTCCTAAACATCAGTTTTTTATTCATTGGCCATTCTATATTCAATGATCTCTCTCTCTCTCTCTCTCTCTCTCTCTCTCTCTCTCTCTCTCTCCTCTCTAGTATATCTATTATTGAGACATGCAGTCACAAATGTACACAAAGAGTGTATATATTCTACGTAATAAAGTTCCTTTTTTGGAATTGTTGTGAAAGATACTAATATAGAACATACAAGATACAAGTAAGAATGCAAATAATTGATTGAACACATAAGATTTCACTGTTAGGCATGAGCATTGTAATCCTAATTTTATTTATGAAAGTTGATTTTACATGAAATCTAGTGTAAATGAAATTGAAATGAAGTATAGATTTATTTTGAAATACATAAATCTTAGCCCCAGTTGGAACTGCATGTATAAAGAGAGAGAGGAGAGAGAGAGAGAGAGAGAGAGAGAGAGAGAGAGAGAGATTCAATAACTTTTTGGGGGGAAAATTACATAGACAAATTCTGTTTTTCTGTGTAAAAATGAATCAAAGAGGACCATGGCTTCTCTATTCGTTGCACGTGATGAATTTAGGCCACCGTATTTTTAAAATGTTAGAAAGTGTTCATCAGATATCAAGATCTCACATATTTTCTTTTTTTTTCTTTTTCATTAATTCACTTACTAAGAGTTAACTGAAAAATTTTTCCCTCCTGAATTATCAGAGTTTAGAATAAGGTTCTATTCGAGAACATCATTTAATTATTTCACGTTTTATTTTACTCTGCTGATATTAAACTAAAAAGGATTATATACTCTGCAATCTTTTGGTATATTCAACATCAGAAAACATAGCACAAAATACTTTAGATAGTAAATTGTATAATAATTTTGTTCAGCAAATCAGTATCCGCCATTCTACCATAAATCTTTCCAAAGACAGTGATTTAGACGTTACATTAAAATTTCTATTCTTTCACAGTTCCCCATTGATCGATTATTGAAATCATTATTATTATTATTATTATTATTATTATTATTATTATTATTATTATTATTATTATTATTATTATTATTATTATTATTATTATTATTATTATTATTATTATTATTATTATAAAAATAGAAAATTCACTAATGATATTCAAACTCATATCTTTTGGAGCTGATTTTATTAAACCTCTTTTTAACTTAAGGGTATATAAATAAATAAATAAAAAAAAATAAATATATATATATATATATATATATATATGTCTATATATATGTATATATGTCTGTATAAATATACATACACACACACACACACACACATATATATATATATATATATGTATGTATATATATGTATATGTATATATATATATATATATACAAATATATATATATGTATATATATATATATATATATATATGTATGTATGTATGAATATGTATGTATGTATGTATGTATGTATGTATGTATATATGTAAAATATATATATATATATATATATATATGTGTGTGTGTGTGTGTGTATGTATGTATGTATGTATGTATGTATGTATGTATATATATATATATATATATATATTATATACACATATATGTATTTACATATATATATATATATATATATATAGATGTGTGTGTGTGTGTTTATGTGTGTGTATTTGTGTTTGTGCAACTGTGATAAAATTGCTAAAAATATGAATGAAAATGGAATAAGAACAATTTAAATACTTAGGAAAGACACTTGTCTCTGAATAATATATCACAAATGTTTTTTATGAGAATTTGAAATTCTGCAATTACATATAATCTGGATGATATTATTCTAATTAGTCATTGAAGATTTCTCAATCAAATATCCAATATTACTGAAGCTTTATCACTTACTTTGTCATTTACTCAACTACATGTAATACTCAAATCTCTCATATATATTGCTCAAAGAACATTAAGTCCCGGATTTATTGGGCTCGAAAAGGATTTAGTCTGTCCGGATTACTATAACGTGAACAGTTACTTATTCAGATTTTCTTACCAATCAATTTAAGCATTGTGATTGCTGAGGAGATTAATTCTTGCCTATGGTGTTTTCATCGATTATTAAAGGTAGACGCTATTGGTCAAAAATTGAAGGTGAACAGTCACCCTGAACAGTGGTTATAGCAATATCATATTATGCAATTCCAAATAAATAAACAATGAAACTATCAATGATAATGAGGAAAAAAATTTAATTATATATTTTTCTTTCTTTGTGTTTATTTATTCATTTTTTTTTTTGGGGGGGGGCATATAAATTCCAGTTATAACATTGAAAGTGATCCGGATTTGTTGAATTAATTGATTTTAACTAAGTTCATTTTCTTGTAGGCTAACCGATAATAGATAAATCTTGTTTAAACAAAGAATGAGATTGTAATAAATAATTAACTTATTATACAAATTATTTATTCCCTTCAATCATGTGTTTAACTTTTTGAGAAATTCCTAAAATTTCCTTTTGGAACATGTTTACTTAGGTTGGGATGTATTTCTGGCTTCTCATGGATATTGTTTTAGTTCCTTGTACTTCCATTTCTAATTTACTAATGTAGTTATTTGATTGTTATTATTGAACAATATGTTCTTCAAACATTTAACTTTTTACATAAAAAAGGTCACTAACGAGAAAATTAAGACAGAAAACAGGGCTTTGTTACAAAACAGATTGAGTCTTTACTATAACCAAACACTGATATGTAAAGAATAAAAAATGACACCTACTTATATGGTCAACTAAATGTTAGCATATTTATAATTGTATTCATATATAGTAAGACAATGGAATTGTATGTTATGATGCTTTCTTGATAACATTTTGTAATTTTCCTATGTGAATATTTACAGATGCTCTACATTTTTGGAACTTATAGTCTTCGTTTGTTCTAACACGAAGGCGATTTTTTTATGGAGAATATAAATATGTAATTGGTTTACTAAAGAAGCAATATTATAATTTTTTAAGACAATAATAGTCTTCAAAAACTGGTGGTTAATAATTTTGTGCTCCATTGTATCCAGCCTCTTCAAATCCATATATTTTTTCATTATATCTTATTATTATTATTATTATTATTATTATTATTATTATTATTATTATTATTATTATTATTATTATTATTATTTTTATTATTATTATTATTATTATTATTATTATTATTATTATTATTATTATTATTATTATTATTATTATTATTATTATTATTATTATTATTATTATTATACTACCTAAGCTATTACCCAAGCTGGAAAAACAAGATACTACCAAGGGGTTTCAACAAGGAATAAAAACAGTGAGAAAAGGAAACTGGGTAATCCAAGGGGTTTCAACAGGGAATAAAAACAGTGAAAAAGGGAAACTATGGAATAAAATAAACTAATTGAGAGAAAACAAAGAAATAAAATCACATATTTCAGAAGTAGTAAGATGATTAAAATAATTCTTACATATATAAGCTTTGAAAAACTTCAATAAAACAAGATTAAAATTCAATAAGGACAAATTAGTGTGTCAGAATGTATCTTCAAGCAAGAAAACTCTACCCCATGGCAGTGAAAGACCAAAGGCTATGGCATTACCAAGACTAGAGAACAAAGGGTTATAGCTAAAGAGTCTGTCTAGTTACACCAAGAAGAAAGTAGCCACTGAAAAACAATTGTTTGATAAACCAAGTATTTTCAGGTGTATGAGGACAGAGGGAAATGTAGCAGGAAAGGGCCAGACTATTTAGTGTATTCTTTTTTTAAGGAAAAAACAGACCGAACCAAAGAAAAGGAGCCAATGTAGCAATATTCAACCAAACAAAACCACTGAAAAACTATCTAGTGGTAATATATCAAAGATTGCCTGGTGCCTTGTCAAAACTACTACTTACTTCTACTTGTATATACAATTGTATAGCATTCTCAGTTGAATTCATTGGTTATGACACTTTTCTATTTTTGTTCACTCACCTTATATTCCACTCCTGAGACCCATAGCACTTTGTCATTCATGATATAAAGTTTTTCTCATTGTCTTTTTAAGGAGTGACGTCTGATCGAATTGCCTGTCCTTATATTGAAGTCGCTGAAAATTGTAGCCTGATCATTTTCTACCACAGCTTGAGGTTGATGCTCGGACTATTTGTTCTATAATAATATATGGTATTTCATACACTCTCTAATAGGTAGTTTTACCTACTGCAAAATGTGTTTTCTTATATTGATTCTGAGCAAGTGCTGAACATTCACTGGCGATGTAGTTAATGTTTATTTTTCTTTCTTTGGCCATATATTTCCTTTACTTTGATTGTTCGTTGAATATAATTTGTTCTCGAGGCCTGATGTTGCACTGCTAGTATTATTCGTTCAGTTTCCTTTTGAAATTCCCCTCTCTTTAGCCCAGGCCATATTTCCTTACTTGCATATCTTTTCGGTATATATCAGGAATTGTGTAAGCATTGTTTTTTTTTCTTTCTTTCTTTTTTTATCCTTCTGATATTTTTCCTGCTGCCTCCTTATATAACTCTTGGAATTCATCCACCAAGATAAAGTTATCGTCTGCATTCTTTACCCATCCATCTTATCTGGTCTTAAAGTACCGTGACAGTGCTCTACTTTCGATGTTGACTCAATCTTCTATACCGATGAGTCCTTATCCTGCACTGAGTGGTGAATAGAGCCTGTCAGTATTCACTCCTGGGTGCTATGTTTGGTATATGTGCATTACTTCCAGCTATGATCATGATTACTGACACTGCACATGCATATATAATGTTTAAAGTAATTCCAGAGTATTTTTTATACTTCAATATAGTTTTTCTCCTTGCTTGCATTATTTTTTTTCATCGCCTGATACCCGATTGCTTCACATGAACATCAGGTGATTTGATCTGCCTCCATTTTCGTTTGGTATAAAACTTTGGTCTTTTCCAGCAGTCATATCATGGAAACCAAAGCTACTGCAAAGAATAGTGAGGATAGTGGGTACCCTCGAAAGATTCCACTTCTGTAATAATTTTCCAATTTTGCATTGAATTTTTCCGGATGCTGACAGTGTTGCCCTCCACGCCATAAATCACCATGCATTCCATCAGCGATGGTTGTAGCTCCTCTTCTTTTTATTGCTATTCTTCATGAAAATTGTGACTATCAACAGATGGTCTTTGCTACCTCTACCCTTTCTGCAGAAAATGTTTGCTAATGACGCCTGTAAGAAGCTCCCACAATATTGGTTGGCAGGTAATCTGTTTATAATTGCTGTCTATTTTACCTCTATTTTGGTATTTTTGAATAAGGAAAGCCCAACCTGTGGCAATCCATTTAGGTGTTTCCGATTGTTGTGTAGCATCTCTAGATTTTGACCTATTAACCATGAATTTAATCGTGGCCTAGTTTTTTCCATTTTGAAGTTTTCTTTAACTGGTTTCTAATAGACTCGGTTCTGATATCATTTGCTTAACTCTTCCATTTTCTCAACCTGTTCATATCCTGTGGCCATTTTGCATATTTATTTTTGGGCTTCTGGGTTATTCCACAGGCCTCGCCATAGTCTTAGGGATAGATCTGCTTCAAGGTTCTCCTGATCATTGTCTTCGCCTTATTATTGATTGTGTAGGTGTCTATGCAGCTATATGTTTTTTCCTATATTATTTCTTTCACAGATTCCATGTAAACTATTTTTCACTCTGTTCATTAGTTGATGATGTTGATATATTTACCTCAATTTTGGCATAATAAGTGTCCCTTCGGCATAAACAATTTTATTGCTTTTACTAAAACTTTTCTGGATTAGTCTTATTATTCCTATAACCGGCTTCGTTTCCTTCATTCAATATCTTTGGTTAAATGCTTTAAGGGCTGACATCTTCATTCTTTGTTTATCATCCACTAGCCAATGTCATATTTTTTTTTCATATATTGGCCCATATATTCAGTAACTTCTATCTCGGTCTCTTGCTGAACATTGAATAATACAGTGTTGATGATGTCTCCTAAAATTACCAATGGATTTCTATTTAAGTAATTTTCTTGACAATATCTGTTGAGTCTTCAACCTTCCTGAGGTGTATACCTGGCTGCCAGAAAAGCCATTGTATTTCTGTTTCTATTTTTTTCCTTGAAATTGAATTCTTGATTCTCATTCATCGTTATTGAGTTTGCTATTTAAACCATTGATGAGCCCTACCAATTAACGATGAGTACTTAATTACAGCTGAGTGGACAGTGGCAATCAAAATAAAGAACCTTTCCTCCCACGAACACCGATGAAGTGAGGATTCGAGCCTATGCCCTTAAGGATCCCGGAATAGTAGTGTACCCACTTAGCCACGTTGATATTATTATTATTATTATTATTATTATTATTATTATTATTATTATTATTATTATTATTATTATTATTATTATTATTATTATTATTAGTATTAATCGTGGTATCATTTTCTAGATAATATAAAAGAGAGAGAGAGAGGAGAGAGAGAGAGAGAGAGAGAGAGAGAGAGAGAGAGAGAGAGAGAGAGAGAGAGAGAGAGAGAGAGAGAGAGAGAGATGAATGAATATACTTTGAACCTTTTTTGGACCGTAACACACTGAAGCTGCTGTATGTAAATGATTCATTCATGTCAAGTGAACCGGGGACTAAAGCCTTTTGGGCAAAGGTAACAAAGTCAGCAGCCCTCGTTGTAAAAAAAATCTCAATTTACACTTAGCCAACAAAAGTGGTTTTCGGTGTTAAGCAAGACATGTGTCGTGAAATTAAGACAGGGACAGACAACCGATGGTGCAGAGCAAATACATGATTCATTTTATTCACATATTCTATATGAAAATTTTTTTGGGTCCTTTGGGTAGTATCGGCTTTCCCAATACCCTGAGAAAATACACTCCTATGAAAATAACAGCACTGACAACAACAACAACAACAACAACAACAACAATAATAATAATAATAATAATAATAATAATAATAATAATAATAATAATAATAATAATAATAATAATAATAATAATAATAATAATAATAATAATAATAATAATAGAGTACAGTGTATTCCGTACGTAACTATGATATATTAGGGAAAATAAACAGCATTATTAAAGTCCAAATCATGTAGTCTTGGACAAGTTTTTCTTCTTAGTGGTACTTATATAATGAAGTAAAACATGAGTAACCTGTCATGTATAACGCTTAGTAGTATACAATGGTTTTGTGACTAATGGTAGCCTTCTAGTACCTCTTTTGTAGTTAAAATATTTTTGGAATACAATGAGGTCAGCTTCGAGAAAGGTTAACCTTTGATAAGTCAATTTATATTGTAAACTGGTGGAAGAAGCTTGTTTCACTGAACAGTAATATAATAATATGTTTTATATAATAAGAAGGCTACATCAGTATAAAATCTCTGATAATTACATCAAGGGTATATCAGGAATGGTTGTATTACTATCCTTATAACTATATTTTTTTTATAAATAATAAAAACTAATTACTATTTTTAAAATATGAGGCCTTTATGTATTCTTTTTTATACAATGTTTTTCGTATACCAAAATCATAAGGAATGAACTCTATATTAAGTATAAATATAAATTGAATCATAATAGTATTATCAAACCATGAACATGAAGAATTCCGTCAGAACACTAAAATGAAAAAAATATATACATTAATTTTTTTCTTTTTCTTCTTCTTCTTCTTCTTCTTCTTCTTCTTCTTCTTCTTCTTCTTCTTCTTCTTCTTCTTCTTCTTCTTCTTAATTTATTAATTCCTATAATGACCCACATTCAGAAATATTGGAAGGAGTTATTGTTGTGATTTTATTTGAATTACTAATTAAAATACCAATTAGGTACAGTAAATAATTGGTTGAATGTATTTCTTAGCTCTGACCTCGACGCGTAATTATTATTATTATTATTATTATTATTATTATTATTATTATTATTATTATTATTATTATTATTATTATTATTATTATTATTATTATCCTAGTTGGAAATGCAGGAGGCAATAAGCCCAAGGGCTCAGACAGGGACAATTAGCCAAGTGAGGAGAGTAAATAAGGGAATAAACACTACAAGAGAAGTAATTAACAATTGAAATGAAATCTTATAAGAACGGTAACGACTTTAATATAAAACTTTCATATAGAAACTATGAAAAGAATATGTTACAGAGGCTATGTCACTACTCAAAACTATAGAACAATGTTCTTTTTTTATTATTATTAATGTCCTTTCCCTAGAAAAGCTGTTTTCCATAATTAATGACTTTCTTCCACTCTCAACAAGAGGAATATCACCACTGAACAATTAGAGCCCAGTAGTTAACCCCTTGAGTGATGAGGGATTTAGGATTCTCAGTATTGTCAGGTGTTTGGTGACAGAGAAGAGTGGAGAAAAGAATGGGCCAGGCTACTCAGTGAATGTGTAGGCAAAGGTAAAATGACCTTTAATCATCGAAAGAAATCCAATGTATTACTGCTGGTATGTCAGTAAGCCCAATAATCCTCTAACTTTAGTATCACTATGGGTGGTTGGTTCCCTGGCCCAACCTTCATTCTTTAATCATTTTTCCTCCCAATGATATATCATCTTCCGTTCTTACCATCTCTGTCTTTGTTCTATTCATCTTGAGCTAAAACTCATGCACTATTTCATGCATTCTTGTACGAAAGCATTGCAAATCTTATTATGTATTCCGACTAATAAAAGCATAATCATCATACACTAGGTCTGCCAAAACCATATCATTACTCACGTCCAATCCTTCTTCACAATCTCTGACTATTCTACGGATCACTGAATCCCTGACAAAGATAAACAATAAAGGTGACCATACATTCCTTTGGAATACTCAGCTGTTCACTGGAATTCAATACTAATGTCGGACTCTCCACAAAATTGAATGGTGCACACTATCAAATTCATTCTCATAGTCCACAAATGCCATCAAAATGAGGTTCCTATATTTTATGCTTTGCTATGCAATGTAACTTCAATCTTTTCTAAATCCTTTTTGTTCATTTCTCTGCTTTTCAACAATCTTACTCTCCAGTCTCCTTAGAAAAGGGTTACTGTATATTTTCATAACAACTAACCTAGGTGTTAAGCCTCTATAATTATTTCAATCAGTCATGCCTAAAATTCTTAATTCCCATTCATCAGGTTTTGCCTCTTCTTGCCACATTCTACAAAATAATCTTGTAAGTAGTATGGAAGTCAATTTATTTTCGGCCAGAATCATCTCGGCAGTTATTCCATCATATTCCAGGGCTTTCCATCTCTTTAGTTCTTCTGAAGATAGCTTCAACTTCAGACACATTGATTTAATTCACAGGCACATCAAGTTCTTCATCAGCTTCAGGCATATCGATTAAATTATTCCCTTCCTATCTCCTATTCAAAGTATACTAAAGTGTTCCATCGAACGTTGTCTTTCTTCATCTTCTCTTACTATAAAAGAGCCATCACTCTTTTTGGTGGGTATATATTTCTTCTTCATTACCCCAGTCGAGAATTCATTGATAATTCTACGAGCAATTTTCACACCATAGACAGTCACTGAATTCATTGCATAGTATGCCTCATCTTCTTTACTGTCTAAATAATCTCTCCAGTTATTCCTGGCTTTTCTTTTGACCTCACTATCAATTTTGGAATATTTTGCATTTTTTTATTATGTTATATAGCACTGTATATAAGACCTCTGCAAGTTTCCTCAGTCCATCTCTTTACATCAGTCAAAGCAAAGATATCTGATATCTTGGCCGCCAGTTCCAAGTGTTCTTTTTATTCGCTTAATTTATGTTCCTTTCTTTAGCTTTTTCTATTTTTTCTATGATTAAGTTTATGATTTTTTAAAATTACAAATTGGATTTTACCATTATCTCCAATCTTTTCTTTGTTGGATATTAGTTGTTCTCCGATTGTTTTGGTTAATGTTCTTCAGAAACTTTTCACCTGTCTCTTGTGCTGATTCCAATGCAAGTTTTATTGAATTGCTATTCATTTCGTCTCCATTTGCACCCACTTCATCCAATAAATAGGAGAACCTATTTGTAATACCAATCTTAAGTCATCAGAATTTTCTCATATTACAGTAGTGTTTATTGTTATTTCATAATATTAGTGTTTAGCTCCTTTTTTCTTATATATAGACATATTTTACGTCTCACAATTCTATGGTTAGGTAAATTTAACTTATTATAAAGTATGCCATATTTTTTTTTCACTGATATATATATATATATATATATATATATATATATATATATATATATATATATATATATATAAGATAGTTCTCGATGTTATTTCTATAGAATAAAGGATTTCATGATTTTTATATATTACCAAAAAAGAAGGATTTAGTTTTACTTACCAAGGAGAACTGTTTTCAATAGGCTGAAGGTCTGCAAGGATAAGATCTTTGAGCATCATCAACAGAATTTTATCACACAATGGTTGTAAAAAGAACTGGAAATTCTTGTATACAGGAGACTGGAGATGATGAGAAAGGCTCCAGGAGGTATGAGTTGGGTCTTCACATACAAGGAGGTTGTCCTTTACCAGTAAAAGCAAATCAGCGATTTCCGGAAGTTGTTCTTTGGAATCGTATTGAGGACGTAATCTACTTTGCTGCTTGAGTGGGTCCTGCCCCTTATACGGAATTGAACCTTGCTGAGCTGAAACAAACCAAACATATCTTTAGTAGTGCAGTTCTGGAGTTTTAAGTTTCATTGTTTCCACTGGTTCTGCCTAAGAATTTAGACATGTAAGGAAAACAACCTTTAAATGCCATGGTACCGAAAACCATCAAAACAATTGCGAAATCATTCAAATATATGCTAAAAATTTCTATACTTGGTGTTGTTAGTTTTATTTCACAATATAAAACATATCAATATATATAAAATCATAGAGTTCATATAATATATATAAAAATTATTTGTAAGCCGAAATATAGTTTTTAAACCTTGATAACTATGCGGAATTATTTTTCTTCCATAGAGAGTAAAGGAGAAATTGGAAATTAAAATAATTGAGA
Organism: Palaemon carinicauda; assembly: GCF_036898095.1. NCBI lineage: Eukaryota > Metazoa > Arthropoda > Malacostraca > Decapoda > Palaemonidae > Palaemon > Palaemon carinicauda. The sequence goes on along the minus strand of NC_090737.1, from coordinate 109,341,949 downwards.
TTCCTTTGCATTTGGAAAACCTAGTTCTACTGTGGCCTTGTGAAAAGAGCCGGTGCGGTTGGCGGTGGAGATTGTTGGAGGAGATGGCAGATGAATCGGCAACCTAGGTGGTGAACTGAATCAACATGAAACTCTGTAGGTCACTAATGTGACAGAACTGAGGGTGGTAGCACTGGAGGCCATGCTCTTCATCATCTAACTCTATTCAGTGACAGTATAAGTATTTATAGGACCAAAAGGACGGCCTTATAAGGGTGACATTTGCTTCAGTAAATTGAACAACTTCTATCAATACTGGTGACTTTAGCAAAAAACTTGACAACATATTGATAGTATTTAAAATAGAGTTTAAAATAGTGTCTCATTCAACGGCTTTTTTTTTTTTTTATTATTAAAATGAGTGACGTCTGATAACTTTTGATGTGGCATTACGTTTATATCTAATAAGGGTTCGTCTTCTTTGTTTGGATGCACATTTTTTTCTGAAAATGTATTACAAATGTAGCTTAAGGAGTTTAAAAAATTAGAAGAAGTAATTCATTCCCCTTTTAAGTATTGTCTAGATTAAAAAAAAAAAAAGAAAAGAAAAAAAGATACAAAAATAAACTAAGAGCAATAATGTAAATGTCAAGAACAGATATCCTGCCATATTGATATTCATATGCCAAATCAGAATGCATAACGTCTTTAAAACGGACTTTAAATAAAGCAGTCATATTCAAGAAACTGAACTTCGAATATATCCAACTAAATTAGGAAAGGTGGCTGAGTGTTAGAGAAGCATCAGGGTTCTTAACAAACCAGTTGATATCAGAAATCGATGACTTGTGTTTTCTTAACCGAGAAGGAAAGGACCATTGTTTTTTACATTCATTACATTGCCATTAAAACCATGTTTCATATACTAAATTATAGTAATTAAAGCAATCAATACTTACTACTTTTATGAGAGAGAGAGAGAGAGAGAGAGAGAGAGAGAGAGAGAGAGAGAGAGAGAGAGAGAGTTTCAAATAAAAAGCCTTTTTAACACTGCCGCTAAATCAAGAACATTTCTCCTTTTCTTTTTTCAACTGAATGAAAATCAAAAAAAAAAAAAAAAAAAAAAAAAAAGTCCTGGATTGATGTAAACGGAGTACAAAATCATATTTTTTCCCTTCCATGTATGAGGTTAAGTTAAAGTTCCATGATTACTGGTGATTGAATTGGTTTGACTATTTACTTCTTCAATGGTCTCGTTTAAACCAATTACGTGTAATATTTCTTTCCTAATTAAGATCATTATAATATAGCTTTGAACACATTTTTTTTTTTTTTTATTCTCAAAATGTCATGAATATTTTGATGAAATTCATTTCAAACTTACACACCAAAAGAACCATTAATGAATGCATAATACAAATGTTATATATTTAAAGGTAACATTCAACTTCATTAAAAAGAAAAAGCAGAAATGGAATTTTTTTTTTATTTTCAAAATTCAACCCTTCCAACAATCAATTTCATTTCAAAGACTGATTCAAAAATTTCATGGAAATTTAGTTACCCAATCATTATTATTATTATTATTATTATTATTATTATTATTATTATTATTATTATTATTATTATTATTATTATTATTATTATTATTAATATTATTATTGATTGCTGCCTCAGTGGCGTTAATCTTGTAATTAACTTTTTCTATTGTTCTTATTATCTTCTTCTCTTCATTTGAACAATCCGTCAGTAACTGGGAAAGGGACATATCAATAGGAAGGTGATGAAGACCATATCATTCACAATTTGTCTTTAATATATCACAACACATTGTAAAAGTACAGATAATATGTACAAAGTATAAAACACTATCACAATGTTAGTGCACACAAAGTAATTGTCACTTTTATACAAAATTTATAAATTATGTGGTGTTAAGTTTAACACATCCTTCGACTCAACCGGTTTCGAGCAGTGAGAAGGTTTTCTGCTCATTGTCAAGAGTGAACTGAAATGCAGGTGTTGTTTTGATGGCTTATATACGGAGTCCTGCTACGAGATTCCATCTTCACTGGTTAAGAACCGCCCTAGGGCGGAGACCGTTAATCCTATTGGGTGGTGGCCTCTGTCTCGCCAGGATGTTTGGTGGGATTACTGGCTCTGGTTCTGTCAGGAGATAATCCCTGTTTTGACCTTCAGCTATATCAGTCCTGTCATAGTTGTTATTGCCTGGACTATTGTTGATAGTGGACCTTATACATGTTGGCAATAAGGTCCCTTCTTGCGTGGTGTTGAGGTTAGGTCTTTGTTGTTGAATAAAAATAGCTTCCATTATCCGGAGACGTCTACTGTCAGGGGCATGGCCGATGATTGTTACATTTTTCACTATATGCTCCCTTGTTGTCATGAAATTATGTTTTTGGAGGCAATGCATTTTTATTGCACCCTGTTGCACGTGGCAAGATAATCTCTTAGAAAGACGCATCGTCGTCATCCCGATGTAGGTGCCAGGACATTCCTGGACGGGGCATTTATATCGGTACACTACGTTCGTCTTTTTCAAGTCATCTTGCATGGCGGGGGCAGGGTTGTTTTTCATTATGAAGTCTCGTGTTTTTGCTGATTGGGATGACGACGATGCGTCTTTCTAAGAGATTATCTTGCCACGTGCAACAGGGTGCAATAACATTGTGATAGTGTTTTATACTTTGTACATATTATCTGTACTTTTACAATGTGTTGTGATATATTAAAGACAAATTGTGAATGATATGGTCTTCATCACCTTCCTATTGATATGTCCCTTTCCCAGTTACTGACGGATTGTTCAAATGAAGAGAAGAAGATAATAAGAACAATAGAAAAAGTTAATTACAAGATTAACGCCACTGAGGCAGCAATCACTTTTAATAAAACCTGCTTAAAAGAGGGTCTACTCCCAAAATATAATAATATTATTATTATTATTATTATTATTATTATTATTATTATTATTATTATTATTATCTTAGTCTTCAGAAAATTAGACTTCATAGTGTCGTATTCTTGGTTTTACCCAGCTTCCTTAGAAATCCACCATTCTAATCACGGTTTTCAATGACATGATCGTTTGCTCTAGTCTTTGGGTGATATCAGCTCTTACCTTCACAAGGTTCGTTTCTAATAATTAAGGTATGGTACCGATTCTTCGTTTGTTTAATGGATTTGGTTCTACTTCCATATGAAATTTCCTTCTTAATCTTTTTGTAAGACTTGGTACTTCTCTCTTTTTTCTTTCCTCTTATCTTTCACTCACGAGTTCCATGATACTGTGACATCTGTGAGTGGTAATCTCTTAGTTATCTTGTCAATCAAGTAACGTAGATCTTTGTTTAATTTGTTGCTACATTCTATTTTTTATTTTTTACAGGGACTTCAATTGACTGATTTTAATCTTTGTTGAATATGAGAAATGGATAAACATCTATTGGGAATTTGGCTTGTAGTTTTTACTTATGCCATATATTTTCTGCAATTTGACGAGATGTCTAGTGATCTAGTGATCTTTGAAAATATTTTGATCTTGAAGACTGATCTTTTAAGGGCATTATAACTTTTTTTTTTTTTTTTTGGCTCTCTCGCTACTGGCCTAACTTTCTATATGTCTCATGATTTATCCATTCATTATTTTTGCCTTCAAGTTCTCTATATTTCTCTTTCTCCCTATCTACGTATCTTTCTTTATAAAGTTTCATATCTGTGCCGATGAGTTCTTTCCATCCCTATATTTCGTTGTATATATAGCATGTTAATGCTTGCTCAGTGTTTGGTATACATACAACAACTTTATAGATTTTCATATCTTTGTTACGTAGCTCTGACTTCTGTTCTTGATTACTGGCACTGCATATTGTTTGAATATTACATAATGTTACCTAAGTTAACCTTCAATTCTTTGCATGTATCATCGTATAATATTTCGCTTGATCTCCTGGTATTGTAATGCTTTTCTTTCAATGGCCTGGGCGTTTTTATGGCCTGTTTATTCGATGTACTTCATTACAATTGCCTGTTTTTCTCTTCCATTTATTTCTATATTGCAGACATTGCGCCTTTTTTTTTCTTATTACAAAATACACCTTGATATCTCCAGATATAATCTGTACTATCTGAATTGTAATATTCCGGGCATCTTTCCCTAACCGCTTGATGTCATCAATGAACATTATGTGGTTTATTCCTTTGCCTACTCTCTTGATTTGATAGTTTTCAGTACTCTTAACATGGGAATTCTAAATATTACGATGAGTAGGAATTATAAGGAAACACCTTGGAAGAGATATTTCAAGATGTTTAACTTTTTGAGCCGTTTTCAAGAACACGTATGTATAATATTTTGCATTTGCATTGTATTCTTAGGGAAGTGCATAATATCAACATTGGACCATTTATCTTTAGGTATTTCATCCTTTATGAGTGTGGTATTACGTGAAAGTTTTTTTTTGTAGGCTATGCATGCCATACGTAAGCTGTTTCCCCTTCTTTTGTGTTTGTCATTGTCATTTTGTCCATCAATAAGTAGTCTTTTGCTCTTCTGAATTTCCTCCAGCTTCCTTTCTGATGGCTTGAATGTTTTCTGTTTCCTCCAGTTAAATGTGGATTTTTTTTTTTGGGATGATTCATGTTAGAAGCTTACACATAATTATTTGACTGGTACTTGGTCTATAGTTATGGGGTAGGTGACCTTAATTTTCATCTGTATAAGAGGAGCCTTCCCGTGGTTAACAATCCATGAACTTGGTGATATTCGATCTAATAGTGGAGATATTCGGCCATTCTTCCATGAAAACCTATGACATCATAAAGCCAGTAGTTATGAACATTATCCAATGCTTGTGTTTCCCACTTTGAAGTTTTTTCAGCTTTTTTCTTATAGCTTTTGATATGTTGTTACCATTCAACTTGTTTATTTTGGGCAACTGAGTCATTCCATAAGTCTTCCCCGAGTGTATTGGTAATTGGATAATACAATTCTGAGTTCTAATTCTGGTTATCATTATCTTTTAATTAGTTCTATAGTAGTTTCTTGTTTATTTCAATTTTTTTTATATCTTCTATTACGTTTCATATGTTTCAATCAATTATGTGGTTAAGATTTCATTCTTTTCTTATATATACGTGTATATATATATATATATATATATATATACATATATATATATATATATATATATGTGTGTGTGTGTGTGTGTGTGTGTGTGTGTATGTGTGTGTGTGTGTATCATAATGAATTTCTGACCCGTTGGCCCTATGTATTTCCCATGAAAACCTTTTCAGTCTATTTTTGTCATCTCGTTCAGTTTACTCAAGATAGCTCTCCTTGCTATTGTATGGTTTTCCAATCACCCTTTTTGTAGGTTATTTATTTAACTTGTTTAATGGGTTATTGTGTTGTAATCCTTATCCTCTCCAATTTTGCTATGGGTCTTGCTCACTTATATTATTTGTTTTTGTGATGACAGTATGTATCGTTCTAGACTAGTCTCAGAATTATTTTGACCTCCATCGGTTTTTCCTTCAATTCCATATGATTTTGAACATTTAGGGCTGATATCTGTTCTTTCACTTCTATTTACCATCTATTGTCCTTTTTTTCTTACATGATCTACCATCTCTTAGTCCATTATATTCTTGTTAATTGAGGACCATTTACCGATTGCTTGTTGTTTTGGTTGTTTTCTATGGTTACTATTTCTTTTATTATTGCATGCATTATTCATACTTCTTATGTACATGTCGTATCTCTTTATTATTACTAATAAAAAAAGAAAGCCTAAATCGTAGTATGCTGGGAAACGCCATTGAACAAATTTTAAGAATTTAGTTTATGTTATCATCTTTGCAGAAAATCCTATCTCTACCATGAGTATATCATATTTCTATCTACGTTGATATTGAATATATTTGAAAACGTTAAAATATAAAAAAGACCAATTAAATACGATCGACACTCGATAAAACTATATCCACAAAAATTAATGCCTGAATTCCTGCTGAGTAATTGAACTATAAACTACTGAGATTGCCTGTGAATTGCTTTATTTTATTTCGTTTAGCTACCGAATATTTTCCAATGAAAGATTAACTGATACTAAAGCTTACACAGTTGCATTGGATTTTACTCAATCATAGAAAATACCCGAAGCTTATGATGAAAGAGATATTAAAATGTTTTTTTTTTTTTTTTTTTTTTTTTTTAGCATGAAAAGGATTTTGAAGATTAGGATTATCGGCAAACGAACAATCATGTAATCATATATTGGAATGCTAGTCTGACTATTTTTGGAGCTGCTTCTTTTAGAAGGGGTATGTAAAGGTCAACTTTTCATAATAGTTAGCTGATACACACTATCCCTGAACAGTAATCATAGACATGTCATGAATCAATAATGATAAAAAATATAACCAAAACTATATCAGTGAAGTGTCATTACCAACAACAACAATAATAATAATAATAATAATAATAATAATAATAATAATAATATTATTATTATTATTATTATTATTATTATTATTATTATTATTATTATTATTATTATTATTATTATTATTATTATTATTATTATTATTATTAATATGTTCTTAGCAAAAACATTTACCTTTACCTCAATGGCTTGATAAGATTTATATTTTAGTTAGTAATTTTATATATTTAAACATCGGCCAATATATGTCATCGGATGCTGTAGGCCAGAACAAAGGTAAATAGGAAGGAATCCCTAAGATTATCGTTCCCAGATTATGAAATAGAGAGAGAGAGAGAGAGAGAGAGAGAGAGAGAGAGAGAGAGAGAGAGAGAGAGAGAGGGAGAGAGAGAGAGAGAGAGAGATTATATCTAGCTGACATAAGAATAATAACGCTCAACTTGAAAAAAAAAATAAATAAAAAAAAAGTCAGGAAATTGCGGTGATTCGATAAATCCAAGCATGGTAATGGAAGATTCAAATGTACAATAAAGTTGTTCAATGCAGTAATTTGTTCCCTGGATTGGACAATTGAAATATTGTTTAACAAATATATCTTATCCTATTTCTTTTAATAGATATATGTTAACAAGTACACATAGTTATTTTTTTTCCTCACACACAAATTGACACATTTTCTTTTTTTCACAAATCTTTAAGGAAATATTCAACTTAACCCTGGACAGGTTACGTCAATTTTTTTTTTGTCACGATATAAAAAACCTAGGGGCATATATGCAACAGGGACTGTAAAGTTATATCATTATAAATAATTGTCTTATTCCATATTATTTCCTATGGCACTTATGGAGATTCCCCTATCTTACACAAGCGAGGTAAAAAAACAGGGCAAAGATATCTATATATTTTATTGAAAAATGAATGAGAAAACACATGTAGCTTTTAAAAAAGCTTACGGAGAGCGCTGCAGTGTAAAATATGCATGAAGCATCCACATTTTGATATTGGAATCTTGAAAATCAGTCCTTGGCATTCAATCTGATTACCTAGAAATCAAGTTCTGTTGGGAAGAAAAAAAAAATGAAAATGAAAAGAATATGGAAAATTTTGACATAAAAAATATATGTAAAAAAATTATAAAATTATATGAAACATTCCACAAATTTTCTCATGCATTGAAATTTATCGTAAACGCAAAAATTAGGTTTTAAAAAAGCAACAGAAGGGCAAAATTGCCACTGTATTGATGGCACCCAAAAGTGCCAAAATTTCATTGGGAAACTTTTCTAAAAAAAAAAGGACTAGAAATTCTCCGTTTATCTCAAAATATATCCTAAACACTAATTTTTTTTTAAAAAAGCAAAAGAAAAATAAAATATAATGTAAAATAGCACTTTACTTATGGCACCCAAATGTGCCAAGATTTTGTTTTCAAACATTTAATGCAATGACTACCAATCATTATTTTGGCTAGAAATTCATTCTAAACACCAAAGAAAATTATTAGAAAAGCAAAACATTTAATAAAACCATTCGTAAAAGATCACTTCGCTAGTTGCACCTAGGAGTGCCTAAAGTTTTTCATCCAAGTTCTGTAAAAAGTATGTATATATTATTAGTTTGTATATTATTATATTACAGAAATAAAACAGTCTAGGAAAATAGTAAAATGAAATGAATAAAACTTACGGTTTATAGCAATCGTTGCTGAGTTCGATGGTGCAGTTTTGCAAAACTGAATTCTGGCACATGTAACTGAGGACCTTGGTCCTGGCAGTTCCACTGAATGGACAGAGATAACACTTCTTCCTTTTCTCAGACATGGATCTTTGTCCCTCTTCAGCAGCAGCAACGTCTTCAAAGAAATCAAAGACACTACATATAAAAGAAACCACATCCCCTGGAAAATATCTTGCCTGCAGTAGCCAGTTTCCAATATATGGTCGACAGAGCTCTAATGGTAAGTCCATGGCCAACTGACTCCTAGATATGCCTTATTTTCTGGCCGATGTGCATATACAATGTAAGAATTGTTGACAATAATATTGATGATGCCACAAAAACAGACAAAGGCCACCTTGCCTTTTGACTGCAAGATATACATAATTACACAAACACACATTACGTGTGAAGTTCACCAATTGGAACTACCAAGAAATCTCTTCCTCCATCGACATTTTGTCTTTATCCTAATTATTTACAGGCCTTGATCTTCCAGTGCCAGTAACCGTTTGTATAGCCCAACACAATCCTTTTCCAGTCAGATCTACCTATACCAGGAACAAAGGTATATAAATAAGAAAAGAAAAAAAATGTTTTCCATGGGCCTACGAATGATATTTTTTACTTATATCGATCAGAAATAAGCCAGACGGTAAATGGCCAAAGTTCTTCTAGTTTTCCCTATATACATACGTAGGAAATAATAAAAAAGTAGGATTATCGAATACTTCAAAATGTGTATTTTAATCATTTCCAGCATAATTCGATGAATATATTTTAATTCATGATAAGAATAAGACATATATATTGACCATCATTCGGTAAAAAGCGAAAATCCTATTAATTGCATTTACTTTTGTCAATATTTCGCTAATGCTCAGTGTTTTATTCAAACAACTTTTACCATTCCTCGTATAAAATCTACTTTGCCTTTTCTATAAGAGAAAATTCATTGTACAAAATCTACTTTCCGAGAACATTGCAACATAAATTCCATAACATGTTTCTATTTTCATACATCAGAAATTAATGATGTCTTAAATGCCATTTTAAACGCAAATATATAATTTCACATTCAAAGATAACACTGTTTAGCTTATTTAAGCCTCTAACTTCAATTATTGATTATTTACCTCAAATCCACTATAATGCCCAGAGAATCGGTATATTTAATAGATTCTGAGAGAGAGAGAGAGAGAGAGAGAGAGAGAGAGAGAGAGAGAGAGAGAGAGAGAAAATAATTTTTATCATGTATTAGAATATCCAGTAGATTTATGTTAGATAATTTCACCTAATTCCTTAAACATCTACTATCAACGTAAGAGCAAGATAATTTGATTTCGTTATAAAGAGAATTTTGACATTTACACCCTTCTGGTAATATAAACTCAAACATTCCTGTGATATCTTACCATAAGAAATAAAAGGCCTTGAGCAAACACAGTTTTCAAGATTTTAATTAACATTAGAAAAGGCTCTGGCAGTTTTATGTACTGAAGGTGGGTGGAATTGAATAAGCAAGGGAGCAGAGAGAATATTAATCTCCACTTTAGGTAAACGGTTTGGTTATGTATAGCTCATAAAGGCTTAAAAATATCCTAAGAAAATGCCGTGAAAGGAAAATACACTTCCATTCGTGAAAATAAACCGGTATTTTCAAGCTCAATTCTGTTTTTTCTTTTTTCTTTTTTTTTTCAACTATCCTTTTTCTCAATTATGACTGAATAAGGGATAGAAAGAAAAAAACTAGAAATATAGAAAAGTAACTATATTGATTGACATTGGAATGAAAAGGAACAAAAGCTAATAGATGGATCGAGGAAAAAGTCTTGACTGAGAAAACAGATTCTTAACAACACAGGGCTTGCTTTAATGTGAGACTTCTTAATGTGAGTGAGATTGGCTCTAACTTTTTCAGTCTTCTTCAATATCGTAATTGGATTTTTAGCACACACAAAGGTAGCGTTATTTAAAAGTTTAAAGGCTCCATATGTAAAATATTAAAAACATGATCTTTATCGTTTCAATACAGAAAAGAATTATACGTTTTATTTTCAATGATTATCATGGATCACAATAAAATATCAATATCAATATAGTAAAGCCTCGTTACTAGCAACATAAAATAAACAATAAGTGGTTTATCAACTAAAAATTCGTATAATTTCATCAGTTGTTATATAAAAAAATACAATATCATCTATAATTTACTCCGTCAACGCCCTTCACATTCACCCTCTCAATTCCCTAATAATTCTCATTTATGATAGAGATGATAAACGTGATTTAATTTCTATTCTGTTTCTATTCCTTGATATGTCAGTTTTTTTTAATTATTATCTTAATTACTAATTCCGTTTCCATTAGCCTTAACGGAAGGGATAGGAGAGTCATATGTGATATGTTGCTTGAGTAAACGACAATAATGTAATAAGGGAACCTAAAACGAAATTACATCGAACGTTAACAGCAGGCGTTAAATGATTAAAAAGTAATCATCAAAGTTAAAGCATCAAAGCGAAAAGCATTCATTGCAATCGTGGAAGCGGCATGAACGGATGGTTCTGCATCATGGTATTTTAGTCTCCTATAAATATTAAGATTTTTAACTAAAAATAAACATAAGAAATTATCTTTGGGATTAACAAAAAAGTCAAATTTATTAAGTAAGTTTATTGGGAAGATAAAAAAATCTGGAAGATAATTGTTCATATTGGGTAATTAAAAAATATCTCTTTTATTCTCAACTCAAATAATTATGTTTTGCTGTAGCCGTGGCGAGAAAACATCCTTTTTATGCAATCAAGAATGGGAAAATAAAATAATCTTATAAATGAATTTAGCCAGGAGCTGAAATTATTTTTTAGGAATTTCAGATAGTTGTATATTCAATTGTCGTGTACCTATAAGTATTCGTTTTCCTAAAAAGACAAAATCTTCCTAAAATAAAAAAGGTTTTATTTTGTTATTGAAACAGAAATCTATCGTCTATCTTTTCCATGTGGGTCAACATTTTTTCCCAACAGTCCTTGCTATTTCCGTTACTAGAAAATATATATATATTTTTTTCACAGCATTGCTGAAAACCAGAGCGGAAAATTATACTATTACTATTTACAGACAAAAGCGAGAAACTTTTTCCTTTCAATTCATAAGTTTTTCTTTATTTTCTTTCATGCTATGGGCTTAGCGAAAAACATGTTACGCTTTACTCCAGTGAAAAGAATTTTAATCTCTTGTATGTTTCAGTTTTTCAGTATATTATATTTGATACAGTAAAGCATTGAAACCTTTGCAAAGATTTTAAAAACCTTTTCAAATATGTGTGCATTAACTTTCTGAAAATATCCAAAAGTTTTAAGAAATACCTTTGAAATAACTGCTGAAATATGATTGATGAATGATGACATATATAATACGTATTTCCTATGCAAAATACATTCTATTCAAATATCTCTCTTTGAAACCAAGAATTTTTTTTCTATTCCATATCCCAGTATATCTTTTTTTTTTTTTACATTTACGCTCACAGCTATTACGTATCCTAGCATATTCTCACTTTCAGTCATGTGTTTCTAAAACAGTCTAGTACTCACTATTCAAATACATCCCTTCTTAGCCTATTCTCTATTAATAGTAGTCAGAATAACAATTCACTGTTTCGATAACAAGGTACCAATATCGTCTTCACTTTGTATGTACTTTAATCCCACATGATACTCCATTCTACATCGTTGATAGTTGATTGTTCTGCAAATTTCTAGCCACTAGAAATACTTTTTTTTTCTGAGCTGCATAGATCATTCTTCTCCATTTCAGAGAAATTTTCGCAAGGATTTACGAAGTTATCGTGCTCATATAGTCACACACATACAAAAACGAACACATAAACACACGTGTATATATATATATATATATATATACATATATATATTCTTATTTATATTATATATATATATATATATATATATTTATATACATATAAATATATCTATCTATCTATTTATCTATCTATATATATATATATATATATATATATATTTATTTATATACATATAAATATATCTATCTATCTATTTATCTATCTATCTATCTATCTATCTATATATATATATATATATATATATATTTATATATAAATAAATAATTAAATATATATATATACATATGTATATTTATTCATACATACACACACATGCATATATATATATATATATATATACATATATATACACATATATATATATATATATATATATATACATACATATTATATATAAATACACAGACATATTATATATGTATATATATATATATATATATATATATTCATATATGTATATATATATATATATATATATACATATATATATATATATATATATATGTGTGTGTGTGTGTGTGTGTATGTGTGTGTGTGTGTGTTGTGTATGTGTGTGTGTTTGCGTGTGTTTGTCTGTATGTGTGTGTGTAATTATATATCTGAATTTAAACACTGCATGCTTATTTTGTTGATTAAAGCATATTTGTCTTTTTGTTAGGCATAATGTGATCCACATAATTAACAATGTAACGGATAATGCCCCAGCGCACAAGAAATCACTATATAAGACAATTATAGAGTCTGATAAAGCTTTTTATTTTGACAAAACTTCAACTAAAAAATATATATATTCGGGAAGTACAGTAATACTAAAGCTTTATGAAGATAAGGAGAAAATGCAGAAAAAGTAAGGAGTTATAAAGGGAGATCACATCACTCATAGAAGTTTTGGGGGGGAATTATAGATTTAGAAAATGTAGAAAAAAAAAATATTATTGGTAAATGCTTTAACAACTTACGATTTGCCAAGGAATCATAAGAGAGTTTTTTACTGAATATAAATACTTAGGACAAAAGTGATTGTTTCCCCATGACATGAGACCTAAATTTAAAGTAGAACAAACATAGGATAAAGAGGTTTTGGTAAACAACATGAGATTAGGAAAATTGAGATGTTACTTGCTATAAAAAGAATATTTTCCTACCAGTATTAACCTATGCATCGAAAACTTAAAAGCCTTAGTTAAGCAATATAACATAAGCTAGTTAAAACTCAAAGTGATATGGAATGAATAACGGCACGAGCACCAATAAGAGACATAAAAGGAGCAAAATGGATACAGGAGTAAACTAAAGCATATGATACTCCAATAATATGTAAAGATAATAAATGAACTTGGTTTGCACGTATAATAAAAATGACACATAGATCGATAAGAAAAATAACAATGTGTCCTAGAGATTGCAAATTAAGCAAGGGAAGGAAGAGAAGACGGTGATTGAGGATCCTAAAGAATTTTCGTGTAAAGATTTGGATAGGAATATCTACTCCTGTTGTAGTAGCGTAAGAATAATACCTCAGCATGTCCTGTCTGTCATAATAAGTAACTAAAAGGAAAGCTTCTGCCTTAGAGTTAAGATTTTCACCAAAATGCTATGCCCAGTACCAATAACTGTGGAAACTGGTACCTCGACATACAATCGTAAAAGCCCACTACCAAAATATTGATCTTACCTGATACTATTAGAAATATGGACTCGGCTAGGGATTTCTCTGTAAGCAAAGATCATCAGGATATAAGTAAGTATATGATAAATGGATAAATGGTACTTCATGGTTCACGGCTTGGATATAGGGGATGGAAGCAGGTACGTGGCATGTCATTACACTAACGAGATTATTGGCGGAGATAATGGATGAAACTAAGAGGAAAATACAAGAGAAAATATGAAAAGGAAATTGAACTAGAGAGAGTAAGAGGTTATAAGCTTTACTACAGTATATCCAGAGAGGAAAAATATTGGGACTTGGTGTCATAATTGGTAATAAAAGGAAGAAAAAGAGAAAGAATTAAAAATAATTAATGATATGTTTTAGAGATACTAATGGTAATGGGGAATCATATCGCAAATATAATTTCACCATAGGCTACTTAGATAGAGTCCCCCAGTACAATAAAAAAAAAAAATAAAAAAAAAATAAAAACAGGATTTAGACAAGAGGAGCAGACATGATGGTAGAGTAAAGAAGGGAAGATCCATAGAGGCCCTGATTTGTAATAAAAAATTTAAATGTATTAGAAAAGGCTCAAAGTTTTTAGTTGGCATAAATGAATACCAGGTTTCACAAATTAGCTAAGCATCTGATAACCTGTGAAAGTGGAAAGTGGAGAGATGGGAAAAACCAAAGAGATTACATCCTGTTTCTAGTAGTTGATAAAAAACAATTTGATGAACTATAAAGGGATTCTAGGGATATATGTGTTAAGAAACAAATACTATTGATTGGTTTTAACATAAAAGGTAGGAAACCCAAGAAAAATTAGATGTACAATTAAGGTTTGGGACCTTAAAGGAAAAAAAGGGTGGGTAATTTGAGAAGATTAGGAAAGAGAAAATATTAAAGGTTCAACTTAGAGAGTGAAGAAGGATGCAAAATTTAAAATATCTTGGTTGGCTATAGAAAAATAATATATTTATGAGGTGAACAGAGGAACTACTGGAAACGAGCAGTGGATGTGATTTATCGAATGAAGAAAATTGGTGAAGGGACAGAGAGATGGAGAAGTCAGTTTGATGAAAATTGAAGGCAGTATAAAGAATGATACAGAGAAGAGGAAGAAGATTTTTGGAGGAAAGTAGGTATAGCTATTGGAAGAGCGGTACTGTGTTAGTGTAAATTGCTAGGAACTAGGGAAGGAGAAAATAATGTTTATATAACGAAAAAACCAAAAAAAAATAAAATTTAATATGTATAGTCCATTTATTGGGTTTATACCTATGTTTATTATTTATCTAGAATCAAACTCGCGTTAAGCGTTGAATCGTTTTAGATTATTCGTTGCTTTTGATACAATGAATGTTTTCCTAATGAATATGATAAAGCGATATAAATATAAATGTGGTGCAGTTACGATCAGTAATTTTCTATTGAGGTACGATCAACACATCGGCAACTGAATGATATTTCTTCAATTTATCAATGTCTAATATCTAGATTAAGACGATGATTCGATACAGAGTAAACATGTACAATTGAAAATGAGTTGCATATAGATCTATGTCAAAGTCAAAACTATACCAAAATCTAAGTACCTAACTTTAGTTTCTTGTATTATTTTAAAAATTAAGAAAAAAATAGGGAGTAATTTCTCAATAATATAAATAAAAATGATAGTTCACTGAGGTTCTCCCCCGAAAA
>NC_090737.1:109322104-109324604 GCF_036898095.1 Palaemon carinicauda | reverse complement strand
AGATGGAGAATTTTGGGGCGAATTTTTTCGGTTATACAAAGAACAGCCATGCCTTTGGAAAATTAAGTCAAAACATTATCTGAATAAATATAAAAAAAAAAAACGAAGCGTATGGAAAATTAGCAGAAAAACTTAAAGAAAAGTATCCTGATGCAACCACAGACTTAGTGAAGAAAAAATCAACATCTACAGGAGTAATTTCAGGAAAGAAGCAAACAAAGTCGAAGATTCCTTGCGGTCTGGAACTGGGGCAGATGATGTGTGTACGCCAACTTGTTCTTACTATGAAGATTTAATGTTTTTAAAGAAGTTACATGCAATTTGGCCCCATATAGTAAGTTATAGCTGACTTCTTGGTCTTTCTAAAAACATGAGAAAATGCATATATATATATATATATATATATATATATATCTTTCCTGTTACGCTCAGTGTCATATCTAGACCTATACCTACTCTTAAGTAGTGGTCAACTATTTTAGTGTGCGTTCGTGTGTGCATATCTATCGAAATATTTAGCCTTAATATTGAATTGTCATGTAGAGTATCAAATTGTAAATAAAGAATAATATAAATAATAATATATGCATGACTATATACGAAGTTAACAAAGATTAGTAATGAATGAAATTAACCTCTTCATAAATTACCGGACATCCTTGACTGCCAATTGTAGCTTTGGGACCTGAAATTTAAGACTGGTAATCATTGATCCGATTAAAAAGTTCCCTTCCCCTAGAAGAGCTCCTCTCCATAGCTAAATATCAATAATCACTAGACAAATGTAGTTGTGACCTATTTAGGTTAGAGTGTATTATGTAGTATGCTTAGTGAGGTCAGATGTATGTGAAGGGAGTAGAATGCATTAGGAAAACAAGACTATTTTACGTAGGCGAAGATAAGATTCCTAAAAATAGAGCCTATTACAAATATATATGAAGAAACAAGAATCTACTAATTTTTAACTTAATAGATATGCTTGAGACCTATTTTTTCAATGCGAATTTTAGAGAAAATTTTCAGAACCTTCTAACTTCTAGGATATTTTCTCAAGGAGATTAAAGGTCCATTATTACAGATCATATAAAGAAACAGGAAAAGTAGAACAATAAAAAAAATGAAAGAAAGTTAAAAAATTTAAAAATATTACACCGAATTAAAACATTTTTCCAGACCCAAAAACTAGCTCATTTGTATACCAATTGACATGCTTTAGATTTGGATTAACACTGATTTCGAAATATCTATATATAACTAAAATATGTATTTACATTCCAAGTACCCAATTAATGAGAAATGGTTCCTAGTTCTGCTTAAAGTTGAAAATATATACGTGACATACCGAATGATTTTAAGTATTAAAAGCAGATTATTACGTATACCGAGATTTTTTGTTACACTGATAATATACATTAGAAGTTTCGTTAATAATAAAAAGGTAATACTATTATCATTGGTGTTGTAGATTTTGATACCTTTATTACTATCATTACTATTATTATTATTATTATCATTATTATCATTATTATTATTATTATTATTATTATTATTATTATCATTATTATTATTATTATTATTATTATTATTATTATTATCATTATTATTATTATTATTATTATTATTATTATTTTTATTATTATTATTAGCTAAGCTTAAACCCTAGTTGGAAAATTATGAGGCTATAAGTCCAAGATCTTCAACTGTGAAAAGTAAACCAGTAAGAACAGGAAATAAGGAAATGAAAGGAGAAGAAAATAACAATTAAAATAGGATATATTCAGAAGAGAGATAACATTAAAGTAGGTCTTCCATATATAAACAATAAAATATCAAGAAAACTAGAGTAAGAGAAACATGATAGATTAGTGTAATCGAGTTTACTCGCAAGCAAGAGAATTCCACTCAAAGACATTGGAAGTCCACTGTACAGAGGCTATGACACTACATATGCCTAGAAAACAATGGATTGATGTTGGAGTATCCTTTCCCTGGAAGAGCTGTTTACCATAGTTAAGAGTCTCTTCTACCCTTATCAAGAGAAAAGTAGCCACTGAACAATTATAGTGAAATGGTTATCCCATTGAGCAAAAAATATGTATTTAGTGGTCTCATTGTTGTCATATACAGGAGGGCAGAGAGAAAATGTGGAATGAATTTGCCCGGCTATTCGAATTATGAGTAGGCAAGGGAATAATGAGCCGAAACCAGAGAGAAGGAATCACTGTAGTACTGACTTTCCTATCAAAGGACTCAATAACTCTTCAGCACTATCATCTCAATTGGTGTTTGGTGGCCTGGCCAACCTATTATTATTATTATTATTATTATTATTATTATTATTATGGCTGTTGTTTTTGCCAGTATTATAGAAAAAAGAACACACCTATGGTCAACTATTAATGTTATTATAAAAGACATAATTTATGTCAGGTTCTATGTTCTGATGGTAAATATGGCAGTGCTTGAACATCTGATACCATAGAGGGTGGGTTATCATTAA
>NC_090737.1:109309604-109317104 GCF_036898095.1 Palaemon carinicauda | reverse complement strand
ACAACTATCTTTCCATAAGGCAGTGAAATATTAATAAAAATTAGAATGGTTCAATCTCCTTATAGAAAGTATTCATCATATTACAAAATATATATTAATCCAACAATTCTAATATAAAGGATGTGAACTATTACAAATCTATGCTTAATTTTAACATTATCATTTCACTGCTATAAGTCTGAGTAAAAAATATTGCCATAATCACAAACCTAAGATTTTCTTAGTTTTTATTTTCTCTGAGTAAAGGTTACACAACAATATACAAAATTAAAAACACTTTAATCGGTAACAATAAATTATTGCCTTATATATATATATATATATATACATATATATATATTTATATATATATATATTTATATATTTATATATACTTATATATATAAGTATATATATATTCAAAAATAAATATATGTATATATATATATATATATATATATGTATGTATGTATATGTATATATGTATGTATATGTATATATATATATATATTTATACTCACACACACATATAAATATATATATATATATATATATATATGTATATATATAAATATGTTTATATACATATATATATATATATATATATATAGATATAGATAGATAGATAGATATGGATATATCATAACCTTTGTTAGGTTTAAACTTTATTAATAAGTGTGAAATGTTATAAAAGAGGAAAAAACAAATCAGCCGAAACAACATTATTTGTGTTCGTGAATGTCACACAAGTTTTTGCTTCGCTTAATACTTAATTAAGCAAAATTCATGCTAATTTTTAAATCCCTTTCGTAAAATACAGCAAAAGAAGTCCCCACCATGAAGTGGGAAATTTACTTCCTCATTTTTTCATATAAAACAATCCCATCACTATCGATAAGATGGTGCTGGAAGACAACCGATGTTAAGTTCACTCATAAAACGTTGAATTTGACATGTTTGAACGATAAACTATCCAATATCCGATGGTCTTAACATTCGCTCCAGCGGGAAGAGCCCATTTTCTCTCTCATATGTCATAAGATATTTTTTCTCTTAACAGAATATCCAAGCAAGTTATAGGTTTGTTTATATAACGTATTATTGAACATAAATTAACCAAACCAGCAAGGCAATAGAAGATAAGTTGTAGAACGTGAAGATATGATATCATATCTATTATCAATATATATATATATATAAATATATATATATATATATACATATATATACATATATATATATATATATATATATGTGTGTGTGTGTGTATGTTTATATAAATATATATATATATATATATATATGTGTGTGTGTGTGTATGTGTTTATATTTATATATATATATATATATATACATATATATGTATATATATATGTATATATATATATATATATATATTTATATATATTTATGTATATATATATACACACACACATATATATATATATATATATATATCTATATATATATATATATATATATGTATATATATATATATATATATATAGATATATATATATATATATATATATTCATTATTGTAAATCTAATTTTAAGCATCAGTCTCGATATCTGAATTGATAGTGTAGGGTTTCTAAAATAATAAATTTCAGATAAAAAAAATGCAAATAAAATCTTAATTAATTTGGGTGTGAAGGATTATATGGAAAGCATCGTCGAGCAAGTGAAGAATGCAACGTCTTCCAGTCTATGTTAGGTCATAAAATTCGACCCACAAAAATCCAATTAGACTTTTAAAACTCTTGTCACTGATAAATCACCGTGAGAGGTATTCATTGAACTCACCTCGGAAGAATTATGGTCCCCAGAGAATGGCTTTGAGTTTTCACTCGAGATAAGTTTAAACACTTCAGGACATAAGATGAAGTTTTTTTTTATTGTTATTTTTTCCCAATATGGTGTTTCTAATAAAAAATATATTTTTTCTGAAGGGTTTTCTTTTTATACTATAAACATTGGGTGGCCCATATATCAGCTGCTTTTGATTTGCCCTGCGATTTAATACCTCATAATATATATATATATATATATATATATACATATATATATATATATATATATATGTGTGTGTGTGTGTGTATGTGGGTGTGTGTGTGTTTGTGTGTGTCTGTGTATCTGTGTATGTGTGTTAATATGTGTATGTGTTGCTGTGCGTGTATGATCACAAACACACATGTAAAGGATACTATGAAAACTATAAGAAAAAATATATATTTTTTTTCAAGAGACACGATAAAAAGGTGACAATTTGATGAAAATATGTAGACGTTCATTTATTCTATGGTGGAGCTATTGATGAAGAAAGGAATTAGGCTAGAATAATTCTGCCAAGTGTATTAAAAACAGAACTTATTCAAATCAACAGGAGCAGTCATAGGATTATCTTTATCAGTCATATGGGGGAAGTTACATTGTTAGGATCTTATTTCATATGCAATCTTGATAGGCAGCTCACACGAAGAGGAAGATTGCTTTTGCTCAGAGAAAATGGAAAATGTGCCAGACAATCAACGCTGCATTGTCGACTGAAATATAGATGGACACGAATTCAGGATGCCCATGTGATCAGTCATATACATGATGAATATGGATATGATAGAGATGTAAATGAGGGGATGGGGTGGGGCCGACTTCAGATTTTCTTATTTCCAATTCTATGGCACAAGTATACTTTTACTATGAGAATAATCATCTAGTGTCATATATAAATGATGGAAGATCCAGTTAGACATGTTTCTTAGTGTGTATGAGGAAAGTTTTACGGTAGGTGAAAGATTGTGGGGTCATACCAAGAGACTATTTGAGTGGGCAACGATGTGTTGGAGTGTTGAACTAGCACAAGGAAAATGAAAAGAACACGGAAGAGAAAAACAGACATGTCGAGAAATTATTAAATGGTTTAAGCTGGGGGAAATTGAACTACGTAGGCAATTCAAAGCGAAAGATTTAGATGAAAGAGTACCTACAACAAAAAATTTTAATGAATGGCGGAATAGAAGAATTAATATATTATTAAAGGTTACTAAAGCAATATTGGATGAGAATAGTTGTAAGATGCTCGAAAGGGAGGAAAAAGGATGGTTTAAGGAAGACGTAAAAGGTATAACAAAGCAAAAGAGAGAACCAAAGAAAAGATGGGAACAATTCCAAAAGTATGAGTACCGGATAGCTAGCTAACAAGAAAGTAAATAGATTAGTAAATGAATTTATAACAATTGTTAAGGATAGAACTTGCGATCAGCTTTACGAATTACTAAACAACAAAGAAGAACAAGAAAAGCTCTTTAAGTTATAACTTATGAGTATTAAGAGTACTACTGGTGTAACCAAATAATATAGATTATGGATAAGGATAGGAATGTGGTAAGGAATAAAACATATGGATAGATAATTTCGCGGCCTTATCAAATGAAGAAAATAAAATATATCTAAAAAAAGATGTCAACCTAATATTTACTCCAGCCACAGAGTTAATAAAGTTAAGGTTAGAGTGGAACGGGGGGATATTAAAAAAAAAATTATAATAATAATAATCTATTACAACTGTGCCTGTAGGCATACATGCAGAATGTTAATAGGATCATGATGAGCAAGGATTGGGCCGTTGATGGTTGTCAACGCAAAAGACTGGAAAGTGAGACGATAACCGAAAACAATGAAGAAATGGTTTAATAATCCTTATATTCAAAGAAAAATGGAATATTCAGTGTCGTGAAAATTACCCAACAATCAACACACACACACACACACACACACACACACACACATATATATATATATATATATATAGTACATCAGTCCTCTGAGGAAGTATCACGAAACTAGTCAGGACTTAAGTGTATATTCCGTATTTTCATTTTCCCTGTGGTTCTTCTGCATATATGTATGTATATATATCCGTTGAATGTCTTTGACAGAATTATAGAGGAAAGATGACATCAATAAGTTTTCGTTGATAGATGTGAGTAGGATGTAACTGACAGGTGTATACTTAGGTTAATGTGTAAAGTAAGCAAAATACGTAGTGTTATAAATGAATACATTAGACTTACAGTAAATGCTACTAAATTATCTATGAAAGTGCAACCGGCAAGTTTTAAGATTGCAGTACCAGGATACCAGAAGAACAGAGAAACAACGTTGCATGTTATGTGATGAGAGATATGGTGGACATATGACAGATGTGAGGAAGACCTAAAGCAAAACTAGGGGGAAATATAGAATTACAGATGAGATGAAAGAGAAGGGAGTGTGGGAGAAAATGATACAGGCCTCAGGCAGATGGCAAAATCTCATTTATATATATATATATATATATATAGATATATATATATATATATATATATATATACATATATATATATATTGTATATATATATATATATATATATATTAATATATATATATGATGAGTATATAAATGGCTATGTACAGGTGTAAAGGTATGCTGAATGAAGATTTCCAAACCGGATGATTAACTGGATTCAAGAAGACATCTCACAGTTGAAGATGGAAAAAAATAGAAATAAAACGTGTCCTTAGAAAGAAAACCTTTTTTAATTTTCACTTGAGAGAAAAAAAATTCTCTTTTGTCTATATTACGTCAAAATATGTATTCTAAAAATGATGGGGAGAAGACAGCCACAGATTTCTGGGAAATCTACCCTGTAAATCTTGTAATAACAAAGATAATGATTGATGACCCAAGATATTAGATGATTTTCCACTATGACTTTTTTTTCCTTTACCGTTAAAGCTACCTTAGAATGAAACCCTTTTAATGACGAAAATTTCCTGAAAAGAAAAAAATGGTGATTTTTTTTATATATATCGCCATTTTGTTTCTTATTATTTTAACGCTTATTAGTTTTAATTTTTATATTTAATATCTTTCCGTATTTAACCTTTTTTATACAACTTTCATTTTTTTCAATAATGTTAATCATTATATATATATATATATATATATATATATGCTATAGAAAAACCACAGCCGGATTTTTTTCGCTTTTGATTGGAATTGTTATTTACGACTCCCTAGTAAATGCCTCTTAAACTAATTTACGTATGTAAATTAAAATTTCAGGGAATGATATTAAACACATTCACTCTGATCCTACCAACTTTCATTTCAACTTACTCCAATAAAAAGCCACAGCTGCCCTATATATATATATATATATATATAATATATATATATATATATATATATATTATATGTATATATATATATTTATATACATATATATATATATATATATATATATAAAATATATATAGAAAATAATTATTTGACTAGTTACCCTAGTATCCTGTTGTTAGAGTATCTTCTACTTCAGTTTGTCCTCGTATCTATGTGCTTATTATTTATTTATATATATATATATATATATATATACATATATATGTATGTATATATATATATATATACATATACAGTATATATATATATATATATATATACACATATACAGTATATATATACATATATATATATATATATATATATACACATATACAGTATATATATACATATATATATATATATATATATACATATATATATATACATTTCTTATTTGGGATACCTTAACCATGTGAAAAGTTTGAGTTTTGCCGTGGTAAGCAAAGCTTTACTAGTCAGGAGTAGCCATAATAGGATGGTTTGCTATGAGTGATCATACTAAAGGATTCCCCCATTTATAATAC
Source organism: Palaemon carinicauda (assembly GCF_036898095.1). Taxonomy (NCBI): domain Eukaryota; kingdom Metazoa; phylum Arthropoda; class Malacostraca; order Decapoda; family Palaemonidae; genus Palaemon; species Palaemon carinicauda. Next base: position 109,311,395 of record NC_090737.1, on the reverse strand, counting down.
ACAATGCACAGTGTAGTAAAAAAAAATTTCAAAACATATCAAGGACTAAGGATATATCAAAGGCCCTTGACCCTCAGTGAACTAGAAATGACTACATTTATTGTTGAAGTATACCTACATACATACATATATTTATACATGCATACATATATAACTATTTGCACACATACATACATATTTATCTAATATTTATGCCATTTCAGTTTCTTATTGATAAGAATTATAATTTGCATTTAAAATATCGTTTATAGTTTCAAATGAAAGGTGATTAGATCACAGTGAAAAAAAAACGAAAATATATCATGAGAAAAAGACCAAAAAAAATAAGGCTTTTACTGAAATTGGCAGATGACTCTCTCTCTCTCTCTCTCTCTCTCTCTCTCTCTCTCTCTCTCTCTCTCTCTCATTAGATTGAAGGACAACCTTTTCGATAATACTCGCCCATTCTTGGCCGAAATCTCTTTTATTTCCTTGTTTCAATACTGAGGGTGAGTATGAAAAGAAAGATTTGTAGTAGGGACATGTGGCAAAATTAGCTTACATACCATTAGTTTGTTATATGAAAATTAAATATCAAAAGAAATATTAAGCTTACATACCTTAATAATAGATTTAGGAGGATTATATGATGATGGAAATCTAATTTTGGTTTGATCTGTAGGGAACATAGTAAAAAATATTTAGTAGAGAGAGAGAGAGAGAGAGAGAGAGAGAGAGAGAGAGAGAGAGAGAGAATTCATTATCGGTGCTATGAAACTTTTCAGCTAATTTGATGTAAAGAAAAAAATAAGGCTTCACCTGAGCACCTTACAAATATCTAGTGATAGTTTCTTTCAATCTCCAATATTCAGTCCATCTTGGAATCATTCTCATAAAAGCAATATGACTTTTTTGATATCCTACATTTTTAACCCCCCCCCCAAACAAAAATTAATAAATGATTAAAAAAACGTAAAAAAAAGGAATAGTGTTCACCGTTACACGCAACTCTTTTTTTAGGATGTTCCTATGAATGAAAGTCTTCTACTACGTATTTGAAAGGGATGACTTTTCACTGACATCAAGATATTCCTTCTTGTTAGAACTATCAGTCTTTCCTTTTTATGAAAATAATCTTTCAAAATATTTTTTCCTCGAAAGTCATCCATTCATATAAAAAATCTTTTATAATATCAATAGTAGGTGGATGAAGGATCAAGTCTTAGTTGCTGAAATAATATATATAATTTTAGAAGTAGTGAAACTTTTTTTTTTTTAATATTTATATATTTACTTTTTTTTTCTTTATTACATTTTTTTTCGTAAGACAGTAAGCCAACAAAACTTAGCAGCATTTCTCTTTATCGCCTGGATAATATTACCCCATTTTATATAATGTAAAGTTCAGCAGTAATTAAAAAAAAAATAACGAACTTCTATAATATTAGCTATTTAATGGAATGATATAGAAATATTTTTTTCATCACAATTATTGGATAAAATAGGTAACTGGAAATTTTAAGGTAAAACTAATGGTGATTTTCAAGGAAGCTTATAGCTAAAAGCATATTATGAAACACTACCGAGTCTAAAAGACAAAATTCGTTTGATAATGCACTTTCCAAATATATCTTTAGGAACAAAATAAAAATATATAAATAAAACAAACGAAATGTACGTACAGAAATAAAATCACAGTTGTAATAATCACTCCTGTTCAGAATCTGTGTAAGGTATCTATCGTTATTAAATTAATATGACCATAAAACTACCATGGATATTCAAAAACTACCATGGATATTCAAAATCTAT
>NC_090737.1:109278605-109281105 GCF_036898095.1 Palaemon carinicauda | reverse complement strand
AGTTTAGGACGAATCATTTTTTTAGTTATGCGAATCACAAACATATAGAGAGACATGCAAAGAGATAAATACACGTCTATCAAAACCTAACCTTCGCCACGGGGATGCTGAGGGCAAAAGTTGTTTCACCAACTGCGTGGTACACTTGGTAAGGATAATTAACAGGGCAGTGAGCCTCAGCTTTAACTGTGTCATTTACAGTCACCTAACTCACGTTTTATATACATTATGTTGATATCTAGATCCTTCAAAAACCTCTTCACTATACATACCATATTTCTTTCTTAATACATCAAGATGGTTAGATACATTTATCAACCTATCATTACTAATATTTCAAACATGACCAAGCCATCTCATAAATTGGTGATCAATCTTTCCATACACATCAAATATATATATATATATATATATATATATATATATATATATATATATATATATATATATATATATATATATATATATATATATGTATATATATATATATTTTCAATGTGTTACATAATCTACCTGCAACAGCAGTACGGGCAGTGTATATTTCTATGGTCACCTAGTATTAATTGATGATAAAATCACTTGAGGTTTTTTTTCTTTAAATCTATCCTTTATTCTAGTTCATTGGTATCCTTTTGGTCTCCCTCTCTAAGTGCCAATATAGCTAGGTTTATGTTTCCCCTTTTTTTTGCGTCTAAACTTCAAGAAAAGCGAACACTCTGATGTCAGCTGATGATTAAAATACAAGATGTAGGACTAGGCTGCTTCATGTGCCAAGGAGATCCAGATGGAAATGTATAGGGGAAATGGGGGTTACAGTTCACAAAGTAAACCTTGCTAATTCAGCATTCTTCGTTAATGTAGATGAAGATAACTCGTACGATCCTCAAAACTGAGAGTAGGACTGTTTTTCTAAATAAACTGTTAGAATTGATTGACAAACATTCCCCCTCCCGAAAAAAAGAATATAACACTTAAAAAACAACCATGGAAATATATCTACTGTACATGCAGCAACGGCTGAATAGAGAGAAAAACTTAATAGCCATTGAGAGGAAAAATGATTAGCCAAAAGTGAATGATATGATAAAAGTAAAAAATAATTCCCACAATATGAAAATAACTCTTGAAATAGCAAAGATAGGAGAGAGAATTATAGAAAGGCAGCTTCTTAACATACCAATACATCCCAAGTAAATATATTAAACCTTTTTTTTTTCTTTTTTTTTTGTCTATAAATACTATCTTCTTGCGCATCTACATAGAGAATGTTTTAAAGATATGAACTTAAAAATATATTTCGGATATTCATCCTATGACCATACCTACAAGTAATGTAAAAAAAAAAGAAAAAAAAAAAGGATTGGCAGCTACAATCATTAGCATAGAACATTAGCCCTGCAATGCCCTGGGAAAAAAAGGTCTGTTTTAAAGGATAATACAATAGATAGAAGTGAATATACTGTACATATATCATTCACTACAAACAATAGTATAGGAAAAGTGCTGAGAACACTAAAGTAATACACAACAGATATTTAACTTCTATAATAACCATGGTGTCTATCAATTGCGCCTCAGCAATTTGTTGTATGAAAAATCCAAAGAAAAAGGAAACCCCAATCGTATAATTTCAAGTTGGAAAACATAAGACTCATGACTAACACATTTAAAGGCATCGCAAACATTAAGGCCAATCATAAAAACCTACTAAAAACAATCAAGGGATATACTTAGATCATTAGAAATTGTAAAAAATGGCATCTCATTCATCAAGACATTTCTCGAAAGTCAAACATATTACTACAATTTGCATATCTATATAGATGTTTTGCCAAAACAATTTAAAAATTATATATTATTGGAAGGTAATCGGCACGGTTAGAGGTACCGCAAAATCATTAATAGTTCTCCAAAAACTGCAAGAAGAAACTCTTCTCACAAACCTTTGAAACAAACCATAACATTTAGGAGCTAAAAAATCACCTGTCTTTACTAGCAGAAACAGAAGAAATACCATGAGGGTTACATCTATTCAATTGAAGCATAAGCTCTCTGTTCGACAACTCTTAGTTGAGTGCAGATATTTGAAGTTAGCTTTCCAAAAATAGCAATCCTTCGTTTACTTCAAATAAGCACATCTACAATCAAGGGTTTGTCCTTCACTCGTTATTTCAACATTCAAGAAGGGATACATATATCAATGATGTTGAAAGACACTTCTAATAACATTGAGATTTTTACATAAATAAGCACGTAATATGGCACATCAGGGAAAGGCTGTTCAGCCTCGATTTTTATTATAAACAACACATGATCAGAAATTGGAAGTGGGGAATCAACCTCGCTTTTTATAACACAGGGAAGTTGGAGTATAGCTTAAAAGTCGCTTAGCCTATTATATGGCCATAGCCTAATTCATATCAAAGTTTAAAGCCCTTAGGCCATGGCTATTTGTAAGAGAAACAGAATTTAACCGCTTCCTATCTGTAGCAGTGAAATC
>NC_090737.1:109249580-109253105 GCF_036898095.1 Palaemon carinicauda | reverse complement strand
GCCAAATTACCTAATCAAAGTTATGCAAGCCAATATACAAGTTTCCACAAGCATCCTTATTTGAAAAATAGTAGTAATGTTAAGAAAAATCGTACATTGGTAGAGAAAGTGATAATATTTACCCAAAAAGTTATTGCACACATTAACTCAAAAAATATAAAATATAAAATAGAATGTCAGCATGTTAAAAGTGTTAATGATTCCGACGACTAGATGACAAAGTGTGATAAACTGGTCTCACCTATTAGAAGAATTGAAAAACAGAGGGGAGTACTTTGAAAGGCAGGAAAGTACGTAACTGTAGTATCATAAACAGCACGAAATACAAGAAGAAGCGACACAATAATCGAACAAAGATATACAAGTTTATACAATATATCTATATAGAAATTAAATAAAAAAAAATTACTTAAACTTTAACGGTAATTCGTTATGTAGTAATTTTCTCTTGAGTAAAAAATGCTAAAAAAAAAAAATCGTGAAGTATCTTGTAAGCCACATCCCATATATTGGAAATTAATATTAAAGATTAACATATATATTTGCGATTATCGCAATTGGGTGTCTCTAAAGATATAGTAAAATAATTATATTTTGAACGAAAATAATCGGTATGCTAAAAAGATATGAATGCTTATCATTGAGGTAACTTATTCATAAAAACCTAATCTTGTTTATGGTTAGTACACGAGGATAATTATTCGTGAGACACATTGACCTTCACCATCGAAATGAATGGTTTATGTAATCAGTATCTAAAAGGAACAAAGCCGAATCCAGAAATTTAAAGTGAAAAAGTTCAATCAAAGGTGAATAAAAATATTTTGAATAATTTATATATATGGTTATTGTTCATGTGATAGGGTTCGATAAATTAAATGAAGTGTATCAGGAAGAGAAAAAAGAAAAAAGAAGAAAAAAAAGATTAATTTTCGGGAGTGAATGCTATGACTGAAGTGTAAAGTAGCCATGGGTATGTAGATGAACGATATATAGAGCAGAAAAAAAACTGTTAGGTTCATGGTTAGTCAGAGTTTATATTTTATTGATTCTGAGAAGAATTCAAAGGATAGAACACATTGACTAATTTGTATATATGGAGATTTATTGGAATATTAAAAAATGTTGTAAAATAAATATTTTTTGTGGTATGACTAATATATGAAACAAACAATAGAAAATTCTCACGGTATCTAAAGGAAAGGTAAGGGATTTTCCATGGTCAGTTATTATTTCTACCATCTCATGAATGTTACGTAAGAAAAAACGTATATAGGTAAATACATGTATGAGAGAGAGAGAGAGAGAGAGAGAGAGAGAGAGAGAGAGAGAGAGAGAGAGAGAGAGAGATCTAAGATACACTTAAACTTTGATGCTGTTATCAATTATGTGAATATATATCACTGGTTTCAAATGTAGATTGGAATGATATGGAATCCACTGATGCGAGGTTTAATGGATGCTGCATTAACCTCTTTCCTGTACCAAGTCAATTCCAATATTAATACCTATTTGCAGTAAATGATAAGATAATGAAGCTTTAATGCACGTACAATATCAACATCCTTGAATGCAATCTACTAAAATCGGTATACCAGAATAACTAGTACAATAAAAAGAGAATCACAATATCAATATATGATGATAAAATTCATTTTATTACAAACCTTTGTTTCGGGGTGAGGTGATTTATAGCTGTTGATAAAAATTAAAACTTAGATGAGAGAAAGTACATAAGATGTCCTGTAATCAAAACGTGATTGTGTATACATCTTGTAGGATATAATTGGAATAGTGATCAAAATAATATAATTCTATAAATATATATATTTTTAATAGCAATAACCCATTATTTTCATAAAATAAAAAGAAAAGAATATTGCAAGATGTTTATCTAGGAGATTTAAACAAATGCGCATTGTGTTACGAATATTATTAAGGGATGCTCAAATTACTCATCAAAGAATATTCATACACTGAAGAAAATTTAATCGCAAATAACTTATTACCCCTTTTTGTGAAATGAGAGAGAGAGAGAGAGAGAGAGAGAGAGAGAGAGAGAGAGAGAGAGAGTGAGAGATAAAGCATGTACGAATAAAATAGTATTTTCGGTTGCTTGGCCAAAAGATGAAATTTGATTGAATTTACTAACTTCATTTGTGAGTAGATTATTATTATTATTATTATTATTATTATTATTATTATTATTATTATTATTATTATTATTATTATTATTATTATTATTATTATTATTATTATTAATTGCTAAGCTACCTACAACCCTATTTGGAAATGGGATGCAGCAAGCCCAGGGACTCCTACAGGGAAAAAGGCTATTGATGAAAAGAAAAAAGGAAACTAAAAGAGATGTAATTAGAATAAAAATGAAATATTTCAAGTGCATTAAAAACACTAAAATAAATCTTTAAACAAGAGGAAGATGAATATTTGGAATAATGAGCCGATTGTACCCTGAAGCAAGAGAACTCTACCCGTAAAGATTGAAAGACCATAGTACAGAGAATATGGCACTATCCAAGACCAGAAAACAATGGTTAGACTTTGGAGCGTCCTTCAACTAAAAGAGCTGTTTACAATTTCTAAAGAGTCTCTTCTAACCTTACCAAGAAGAAGATGGCCACTGAACAATTATATCGCAGCAGGTAACCCTACGAAATAAGAAATATGTGTGTAGGCAAAAGGAAATCGAACAATGCAATGTATTCATTATATGAATAGAAAATTATTTATTCTTATATATTATGCCCCCTGAGACTTAGTCCACAGTTAAATCGAATGTGGTCCTATAAACAAACGAAACTATGTCCAGAAACACTTTAATCGGAATATCATTCCTCAAAATATTTTCCACTGTACATTGGACGAACAATTCCATCTTGAAATTCTTAACGTATATGGGTAATATTATATGCAAATACAGACCCGCTTACATGCAGTATATTGGTTCAATTTCAGCACTTTCAGTTGCATTTATAAAGATAATTTTCAGGATCGATATTTTTTTTAAATATAATAATTCTGGATAGAAATTCCAGAATTCCATTTTTTATTGGAAGATAACAGACCTCTATTTCCAGTAGATACATTAAAAGGCAGGAACGGAACAAGAACAGCCATATATATATATATATATATATATATATATAGTGTGTGTGTGTGCGTAGGTGCCTGCGTTTATATTTAACATTCACGTCTATATACGGAATAAATTCTTTGATCATATAAGGGTCAACAATAAAAGTATATTCTATTTCTGTCTGGATATGGATATCCGTCATGTATTTGTTGTTTCTCTCTGATACAAAATACATAATTATATAAAGGGAAACTTGTTTATATGCAGGGTTTGAATCAGTAATACTTTTAACTTCAATATCCTACAAAACCTAAAAAACAAGGCATGACAATGAAAAGGTTTTAAACACCTTATTTTAACAGAAACTTTTCCAGGAACGGCCAGTTGGGCGCACTACTGTGTCTGTTTTTCAATAGATGGGGTCACTC
>NC_090737.1:109232080-109239580 GCF_036898095.1 Palaemon carinicauda | reverse complement strand
ATATTTCTTGAATTTTCCATCTTCCTTTGAATGACTTAAATTTGCTTAAATTATACAATATGAACTTACTTGTAATACAAATACAAAAGCAACTATTTATTGGTATTATGATTTGCTGTAATAGCAACGGTAAGTATAATGTAAATTTAGACGATAACCTGAACTTAATATTAAGCAAATGTCCGAAGTGTTGAACAAAAGATATAACCAAATCATTTGAGAGGTTTTCTAAATCAATACTCAAGGAAGCAATTAAAAAGGTTCATAAGGTTGATGGTCCAAATGATGGGAAGGGCAAGTCCCAGTGATAATGAACAGGTACAAGAAAACTTTAGAGACTCTTTATGTACCAATATGCTCAGCACCCAAGAAACTTCTTCACCAAAGCCAGGACCAGGAAAGGCTAGCCTATGTCCCTTGATGACTCACATATAGGCCCTCCCCCAAACTATCAACTTAAAACTTGACTCAATGAACAGTGTAGCACATTGTAAGACAGGGATATTTCAAAAATATCTTTTAAAGATTTTATGGCTATAGTAAATCCACCACCTTGTTTAAAGGTTTAAAGGTAACCCTTGAAGGACAGAGGTTAGAGACAGTAACAAAGCTCTATCTAGCAGGATAATACACAAGAGGCTGACCATATATACATATTATCAGGGCAGAAATCCCTCTCCACCTAATCTAGGATCTGGGGAGTGCCAAGCAATCTCTGCTGGAGACGGAAAAGGTAGACCTATAAGCTCCCCCACCCACCATCAATAGCTCACAAGGATGCTGAAGTTATAAAAACTACAAGAAACAATCGTCATTGAACCTAACTCGAATAAAAAACGCTAGGAAGTATGTTTCCAATAGGTCACAACAGAGACCGTATGATAATAAAAAAGGCAATAATGTCTTCTAAGAAATTTAAAAAAAGAAAATATTATAGGAGTCCTATTCAGATAGGTAATATAGTACTATTCATTGTATTTGAACAATAAAGAAATGTATATTATAGAACTACATTTAACCAGTTTCAATATATCTTTTTTTTTCTTCTTTTTTAGTAATAGTAATGTTACTTTTAAAAGTTTGGATGCCATTTGATTTGTCCCTCAATTCCTCGAAATTTTTTTTTCCATATGTAACGAATAAAAGTTAAATAATTTATTGGTCAATTTAGTTATGTTGGATAGCCTTTAATAACCCAACAGTGGAATCATACTTAATATAAATATAGATATATGAAAATATTCAACCTAACCTATTGTAATCAAAATATAAAAAATCTCATACTTTGGCTTTGGCAATTTTGTTTGCCTAGCTAATATAGATAAACACTAAAAGACTTTGGTTAAAAAATAACGTAGCAGAATTGTTGTTGTATTATATTTGGTATTGCATTGCATTTCATTAATAAAGCATTCTTTCTATCAACATAAATGTAACACAATAAATGTAAAGTTTCCTAATATATTAGAAATTTTTATCGATATGATCTGTTAATAAAAAAAAAAGAATTTAATAATCAATGCAATAGCCAAGTGAAACGCTCACATTCAATTCTATCGATGAATGGCAGGGGAGTAATTGAATTGTGTTTTTTTTTTAGAGTATAGAGTGATGGAAAAAACGAGAGAGAGAGAGAGAGAGAGAGAGAGGAGGGAGAGAGAGAGAGAAGAGAGAGGAGAGAGAGAGAGAGACCTAACTTAGTGTTATTTATCCTATGGAATTACTTTGTTTCTGTCAAGAATTCTTCATAACTTTCGAATTCCCTTTCCCAAACCGATTTCTGATTAGGATTTAAGAAGTCTTAAATAAAAATGACCCTACAGGTTTATGAACTGGTCTAATGTTTTTGTTTATTAACGGAATTATCAATGCATTATTCAAGAAGATATTAAAAAAAGGAAAAAAAAAAATGTATCAGTTCTAGTCCCGGGATAATAAAGACCTAAAAGTTTTAGTTAACACTTTTCGAAATTTTTATTTATCAATATCCAAGCAAACAATCACACTCAATTTAAAAAGAAATGCCATGTAGTTGCCAAAAGTTAATAAAACACTAAATATGCTCCTCTCGTCATCAACAAAACACTAGCATACAATTCATTCTGTGGAAATTGTTACTAAAAAACTAGATTTTTTAGTCCTCACTAAGTCCCCGTATGAAAGTATGTAATTGCCTCCCTTTTCATTCCCTTCATCTTTTCAAAGGAAACTATATATATATATATATATATATACATATATATATATATATATATACATACATATATATACATACATATATATATATATATATATACATACATATATATACATACATATATATATATATATATATATACATACATATATATATATTATATATACATACATATATATATATATATATATATATTTGGTGTGCAGCAGGGTCCAAAAAACATCAGTTAAAAGGCCATAATTTATTTAGAGACGTTTCGAACATTGCAATGTTCATTATCAATCTGTAAAAGATATAAATATAAAATTCTTAAAATTTGTACAATAATTTAAAACAAAATAGTAAAAGAGTATTAAAACATTATTGATTTTATAACGGAAAATCGTAAAAAAAAACTAAAACAGTAAAACAAAAGAGAACCAGTGCTCACCAGACCATCCATAGGAAAAGGTGAAGAATGAATGAGTAAAAATTGTTACCCACCTACGACTTCAGTTATGCTAAGAAAAGAGGAGAGGCAGAGATATTAGAGTTTAAAGAAGGAACAAGCCGTTTGATATATAATGACTCAAGGGTAGTTAGAAATTCGCTTTGTTTTGTCACACCAATAATTTTAAAGTGTTTTTTGTTTACTTGTATTTTGCAAATGGCAGCATGATTCTTTATATTCGAAAATTCTGGGTTACCAAGTCTCTGACCCCGTTCTAAAGCTGTATCCCATATGGCTACAGTATCTCACCTGCAACAACCTTCGGCAAGATCCAACATAGATACCGGGACATCCCGGGCACTTGAATTTATAAATTATGTTGGACCTCATGAAGGTCTGCAGTTTGTCTTTGTAGCCAAAAAATACATTAATTTTGAGTGGATTGATTGGGATTAGTTTGATGTTGAGGCAGCCGAACTCTTTTCCTATTATTTTCTTAAGTTTGATGGAAAACTTGTTGTCAGATAAGTAAGGAATTGTAGCGAAAATATTTTTCTTTTTGACATTATACGATGGTATTGTAGTGGAGAAATGTCGTAAAAGGAGCTTGTTTATAACCTTTTGAACCATACTTTCAGGGTAAGAGTTTTGCTTGAAAAAATTAACTAAAAATAAAATATCCTTATGAAAGAGTGACCAGCTTGAGGAATAACGCAGCGCCCTATAAACAAGTGTGTATATAGTATTTAGTTTAAAATTAAAAAAAAAACAGGAACTATAAACATTGTTGGCAAGGCCAGTGTATGTCTTTTTTCGATACACAGTTGTAATAAATTCACCATTGTCTCTGCTTACGTTAATATCTAAAAAAGGTAGAGTGTTGTTGTTCTCTTTTTCTATAGTGAACTTCATATTTTGGTGTTGAATGTTTATATGGTTTAAAAACATTTCGCTATGCCATGGTTGTTTAAATAACACAAAAGTATCATCAACATATCTTCTATAATACACTGGCTTAAAAGTGTCTGGACAACTATTTAAAAAATTTTCTTCAAAAGATGACATAAAAATATTTGCAAACAAGTGTCCTAACGGGGGAACCCATGGCAACTCCATCGGCCTGCGAATAGAGTTGGCCATTAAAAACAAACATGGAGTCTTGCACAGCAAGCTCAAGAAAAGTCTTAAAATAATGTTTGTTAAAACCATGAAAAATAACTTGATCGTCATAAAAAATTTTATCTAAAATAATATTAATTGTTTCATTTAGTGGCACATTTGTAAAAAGAGATTCTACATCAAAACTTGTCATATGTAGATCACCATCTTGTAAAATTATTTGTTGCTGAAACTCACAGCCATTTTTTAGTGAGAACTGATTGCACGAGAAATCACTGAGCAAAGAGACAAGGTGTTTTGATATTGTATAAGACGGGTTATTATAGGCTGCCATAATGGGTCTGATTGGAACTCCTTCATTATGTATCTTTGGTAGTCCATATAAAATGCTAAAAGAAGAACCTGTCACAAAAAGTTTCTGATACGTTATTTCATTCAAAATACCTTCATTTTTTAGTTTTCTCAAAAATCTGTTAATTTTGTCTTCTATTTTGTAAATGTCCAAAAAAATTGGTTCACCATGTAACTTAAATTTAGTTTGGTCTGCAAGAATGTTTTATAACCTTATCAATATAGTCTGATTTATTGAGCAGTACAACACCTTTACCCTTATCTGGTTTACAAATAACCAAACTATCTCGTTTGCCTAGTTTTTGTAGGATACTTAAATCCTCTTTCCTGAAAAACGGTGTCCAAGACACTCTCAACTTAGTGTAAGTTTTATGTAAAAGGAAAGACAACTTATGTTGCAAACCACTGAGGTCATTGATCAAATTTAAACCCTTGAGTCGTTGAAAAAGCATTTCGAAAGGAAAGTAGAAGTCTGCATACTTAGGTCTGTAGGAGGGCAAATTGGAATCCAACCCAAATGATAACAAAAACTCTTCTCTTTTGGAGAGAACATAGTTAGATAAATTAAAAATACAACAGTTTCTCCTATTAAAATTAGGAGTAACAACACCTAGTGCTATCAGTTTCTTTTGATGACGTAGTTGTACAGACGAGACATAATCATTTACAAAATCATTAAAAAGTTTTTGATAAATAAAACGGTCAATAAAAGATAAATCCTGAAAAAGTTGTTCTCGAAGGCGACAAATATTAGTAAAGTTGCTGGTTTGAGAATAGAAAAGCCAGTGAAAGATGAAAAGAGAAGATTGATGAAGGGAGATGAGGCATGGAAAAAGTGGGTGGAATATTCTGAAAGTTTAGTGAATGTTAAGGATAATGGGGAGGCAGATATAATTGCTGTTGCAGATGTTGAGGTGCCAGTGATGGGAAATGAGAATGAGAGAGAGCTTACTAGAGAGGAAGTGAGGAGACACTAGATGAGACGAGAGTAGGAAAAGCACCTGCTATGGATGGTGAGAGCTGAGATATTGAAGGAAGGGTGTGTGACTGTACTTGAATTGTTGGTGAGATTAATTAATATATGTTTTGTGTTGTCAATGGTACCAGTAGACTGGGTTTATGCATGTACTGCACCACTATATAAGTGTAAGGGAGATGTGTATGAGAGTTGTAATTCAAGGGGCATTAGTTTGTTGAGTGTAGTTGGAATAGTGTATGGTGGAGTACTGATTAATAAGATTAAGGATAAAAAAAAAAATTCAATCTTAGAAGTACAGGGGGGTTTTAGAAGAGATAGGGGATGTATGAAACAGATTTTTAGTTAGACATATATTCGAGAAATATTTAGCAAAAGGTAACGAGATGTATGTTGCGTTTATGGATCTGGAGAAAGCATATGATAGAGTTGATAGGGAAACATTGTGGAATGTGATTAAGTTATATGGAATTAGTGAAAGGTTGTTGCAAGCAGTGAAAAAATTCTACAAAGGTAGTGAAGCATGTGTAAGTATATGAAATGAAGTGAGCGATTGGTTTCCGGTGAGATTAGGGCTGAGGCAGGGATGTGTGATCTCGCAATGGATGTTTAACATTAATTTTGATGGAGTGGTGAGCCAAAAAGAGCCCTACACAAATGAACATACATAAACATACATCATTCTCAACACTAAAGGCTTTCAGTAATAGAGTTTCAGTGTTTTATCGGACGCAACCAGTATTGCTGGCTTTTCTTCAGTGATACTGTATTTTATATTGAAATCGAAGCAGTTATGGAATGTCATCAATTATTCTAAATAGTAGTAAAGGCAGAACAAACTACCCTTCACTATTAGTTTAATGATTAGCCAAAAATAAAATATCAATAGAGTTTAATGACACAAACACCCAACCAACCAACCAATCACCAACATGCCCACACAGATTTGAGGGTGCGAGCAAACCGCAAAATTGATCAGTCGATCAACGTACGTACCCAGCACACAGACACAAGCCAACACACACCTTTTTTATATATATATATATATATATATATATAAATATATATATATATATATATATATATATATAAATATATATATATATATATATATATATGCAGAAGAACCACAGGGAAAATGAAAATACGGAATATACACTTAAGTCCTGACTAGTTTCGTGTTACTTCCTCAGAGGACTGATTTAATGAGAGAGGGTTTCTTACAATTTATAGGGAAAGCAAAAGTACGAACATACATATAGAGATTTAGAGAACAATGACACTCCCTTACCCGCTACCTGGTCTTGACTCAGGTGTTGAGTAGGTGGAGTCCGCAAGCTCGTTAGACACCTGCTAAAAAGGGTCATTTCTAGTGGCGGGTATATTTCTGTTTTCTTCTTATTTTACTTTCAATACAGTTATTTATATGTCAATGCGGTAGCCTTATCTATATAAATTCATTTTCCCTGTGGTTCTTCTGCATCTGAGCATCACGTTTTCCTGTGATTTTTACGCATATATATATATATATATATATATACATATATATATATATATATATATATATATATGAATTGACTACCAGAGACGGGTTGCTTGTTCTGCGTATACCACTCTGTCTACTAAGTTTCGTTCATTGCGTTACTAATTTGAACTCAATGATGAAATACAGTACCATCGGTGACCAAAATATTTAATACTGATTTTGTTTGATTAAAAACTGAGACATAATAATACCAAAAAGTTTTCTTTAATAACATTTAGCTATCTAGTTGGTTTTGTGAAATATTAAACTGTCTTTGTTTTATTTGTTGCCAAAGCATGCACCTGAAGAATAGATGACGTTGATGGGTGATATAGAGTTTCTGTAATTATGAAACAGTTTTATTTAATAAGTTTTGTAAAAGGTCATTATTTTGAAATAGGGTTTCTTCACAAAAATTATTCTGTGAGACTGGGGCTGAGACTGGGATGTGTGATGTCGCAATGGATATTTAGCCTTTATTTTGATGGAGTGGTGAGAGAGGTGAATGCTCAACTGCTTTGATGAGTATTGAAACTGGTAGACCATAATGATCATGAATTGGAGGTAAATCAGTTGTTGTTTACATATGATGCTATACTGGTTGCAGACGCAAAAGAGGAGCTTGTCAGATTAGTGAAAGAATTTGGAAGAGTATGGGAGAAAAAGAAGTAGGGAGTTAATGTGGGTAAGAGTAAGGTTATGAGATGTACAAGAACGGAAGGTGGAACGAGGTTAAGTGTCATGTTGAATAGAGAGTTACTTCAGAAGGTGAATCAGTTTAAGTACTCGGGGTCTGTTGTTGCAGCAAATGGTGGAGTGCAAGCAGATGCAAGTCAGAGAGTGAATGAAGGATTCAAAGTGTTAGGGGCATTGAAAGGAGTGGTAAGGAATAGAGGGTTGGT
>NC_090737.1:109214580-109227080 GCF_036898095.1 Palaemon carinicauda | reverse complement strand
CTCCCCGTCACTGGTAGTCAATTCATATAAATAAAAAAAAAAGAAAAAAAAAAAGGGTGCGTGTTGGCTTGTGTCTGTGTGCTGGGCGCGTACGTTAATGGCCTGGTCGATTTTGCGGGTTTCTCGCACCCTGAAATATGTGTGGGCATGTTGGAGATTGGTTGGTTGGTTGAGTGCTTGTGTCATTAAACCCTTTGGATATTTATTTTCGGCTAATCAATAAACTAATAGTGGGGGGTAGTTTGTTCTGCCTTTACTACTATTTAGAATAATGGATGACATTCCATTATTTTCTCGATTTCAATATAAAATACAGTATCACTGAAGAAAATCCAGCAAAACTGGATGCGTCCGATGAAACACTGAAACTATATTACTGAAAGCATTTAGTGTTGAGAATGATGTATGTGTATGTGTGTGCATTTGTGCTGGGCTCTTTTTGTCTTACTATGATTTTGTGATAGTAAAAAAAAGAATACCTCTACCGTTTTTTCAGCTCTCTTTGAAAAGAAAAAAAAATGCAATAAAAAAAAAATCCTCTAATTAACTCTGTCGACATTGTCAGAGGTTTTTGCAAATAGGACCCACGTGAGTCGCTTATGAATGACAGACAGAGAGTGACTGGAGATTCTTCAGGTGAAATCAGCTCAAGAGCCACTTGGATTGATTGGAATTTAAAGGCAAGAGTCCCACTTTACATCCCTCTCCGGTTGCAAAAAAATAGTTTGATTTAAATTTTTCATTGATTACTCCTATATATAATGAAAAAGAAATGTGTTACTGTATATATATAAATATATATATATATATACAGTATATATATATATATATACAGTATATATATATATATATATATATACAGTATATATATATATATAATATATATACAGTATATATATATATATATATATATATATTAAAAATTGACATTTTTACTAAATAAATAAAGATATATTTCCGGGCATGGTTTTTATTCTCCCCAGAATTTGTCTAAGCTTTTCTCCTCCAGACTCATTTTCCTATAGGGTTTTTATCGATATCCTATGCCTAATATATTTTTTTAAATATGAGATTTTTCGCTTTATTGTTTTGCAAATATTGATAAATAAAACAGCTATGATTCCATTGATTCAATGTTTCTTCTTTTGTTGCAATGGAATAATAATAACAAACACTTGGCTCCCTAAATAAATAAAGAGTCCTAATATATCTCTCTTCAAAGAAATATTACTTTATTTATATTCTATAACATTTAGAATTATCTGGCATATATTTGTTTTATATTATTAATCGATAATTCCACACTTATATATTTTTTTTCTAAGAAATAAGCAATATATAGAAAGATATTTCATTCCTAGTTAGAAAAAAACCTCCATTGAATTTAATCTTTAATAATATACAACTACTATTCAGGGACTTATTTCTTTGAATGAATATATTTTTCACCTATGGTAGTATATACTGCTACCAAATAGTCACAATATCTAAAAGCAAAATGGTTTCCTTTACTGAAAAATGGCAACGAGAAATTGTTGCGAAAATTACGAAACTTTTGGTAGAAATTCATATGAAAATGCTGAATGCAAGCTCTTCGGGAATCAACTTTGATTCACAAACGAGTCCACATTTACAGCAAAATATTATAAAATTGTTCTAACATGTGTTTGAAAGATTATTTCTAGTTTTGTCTTTATTTGAATTTTTTATTTGATTCTTTTTTTTTATATAGAATTTAATGCAATATTTTTAATAGGGATAACATAGTTTTGTTTGTCTGTCTTATGCGAATTTGATTCTAGTTGAGAATAGACACCATGATTAAAAATTATAATAATATTGTACCTATACTTCAGGGTCATATGTAAAAAAAAATGTGTGTTTTTTTTTAGATTGTTTCATCTACTATATTTTATTTTTGCAATATTATTTTATATTATTCAACCCTTTCGTTTTAAAACTAGCTTTTAAATGTCCGGTTTCTATGATGGTTCAGAATTAGTTTACATTTATTTTTTTTTGGACAAACAATAAAAAACAAAACAAAGAAATATAGAAATTCTATGACAATATCTTAAAGTCTCCTTATTTTCAAATAAAAGAAACACAGAATTATTTAACGGTGCATTTCAACACTTAGGACAACTTTCAAATATATGTGATAGACATTTCAAAATTATGTGGGTAATATTAACCAATTCATAAAGTTACCATGTAAGCATGAAGAAATCATTAGAGAAATTGTGTTAGAGGATGTTTTATTTGCAATTAAGAGGCCGTTATATACTCCAACGGTATAGGCGAAGGGAAAGAAAGAATACGTCACAGCTTCCCAAGTCACACTGCTGGAGTAAACAAACCGTAATAATATTTTCGCTCCGTATTCTGTTCTGAAAAACAAGAGCCCTTTATTAAATTACCATCTTTTCACAGACAAGTGTTAGTCATTCATCCTTGCTACAATGTATCAAAGATTAAGGTGCTGTATTGACACCCCACCCCCCCCCCAAAAAAAAAAAAATAAGGTGCTTCCACGTGTTGTGGCTTATAGTATGCATGGTGGAAGTTTTGATATTGATATGCATGATACCTGAAATCGATAGTGCTTTTCGTCATGTTAATGATGATGTTGGCGATGAATGCATAGGGTTAAAATGGAATAGCACTATAAAGAAACAAAGGGTTATGATAAACTGTTGAACCCACTAAAAAAGTGATAGTTGGTGTATAAATGACTGGTAGTGTTGACATGATAATAGCTTAGAAAAAAAAGCAGAAAAACAGAGTGAAAATTTGAGGAATAAGGAGTGAGTGTGAAATACAAAGTGAAATTTTAATGCAAAGACTGCTATGCATATATCTTTAATGGGACCATCGCAGGGTGAGTTGTGAGTACAGTACTGTAACATCGATAGTATGTTAGCAGTTCAGTCATTAAGTGTTAGAGGATCCATTTTTGTCTGTTTACTCTTTCCTATTAATCTCCTTTTTTTCTTTATATTACTTTAGTACTAATACTATGACAAA
This sequence comes from Palaemon carinicauda, assembly GCF_036898095.1. NCBI lineage: Eukaryota > Metazoa > Arthropoda > Malacostraca > Decapoda > Palaemonidae > Palaemon > Palaemon carinicauda. The sequence continues at coordinate 109,224,053 of NC_090737.1, read as the reverse complement.
AACGTGTCTAATGATGCATATAGCTGTAAAACGTATAATTTGAAACCTCAAAAAACTATAACTCAAGAGTTTGTGGCATTATTTTACATCATCACGGGGCAGAAGGGTATTTTTACGTATTTTTTTTTTTCATTGAAATATTTAATTGTTATTATTAAAACGTAATATCGCCCTACCTATACAAATGATAAACCTAAATCTTACCTTTTAATTTATTTCATTCTTTGGAGGGTTTTTGATACTTTCAAATTAACTTAGCAAAACATTATTTCCTTTTTACATGAAGGATTCTAATGGTAATTGATGTAAATTTTCCTTTTCTTGGTTACTTTGTTATCATAACGGATTCTGTCGTTGAATACTAATAGTTTTGGTGTGGAACTTAATGAATATAAAAGCCATAAATCAAATCGTAACTATTTTCAGTAATAATTTACCATTTTTACTCTTGTGGCCTGTTAATATTACTACTTTAATCCTTGGACCTAAGAAAAAGGTACGTTTTGCATGCAGCGATTGTTGTGATGATCGCTGAGCAATGAACACCCAACGATCATCGCTGAGCACTAATTATATTTTATTCATATAGGGCTTTTTTACAACGAGCAATTATCGCTACACTAGCGATCAATCATCGCTAGCTCCAAATAATCGCTTGTTGCAAAACAGCCCTATAGGAAGAAATGTAATTAGTGCTTAGCCATGATCGATGGGTGAACTGCATATGCAAAACCTACCTTAAGACATATATGGGTAACGGATGCCTCTGCAAGTAGACCTGCTGGTTTCCATAACCTCAGCGTTCTCAACTAAAAATAAAATGAAGCCTATTTGGTCTCCAGTAAAATATGTCGAACCCTCACTAGACTTAAGAATGGACAACAATTTTCCTTAAGGTACCCACTAATCTGAAGCGGCAGTAAGACTCACAGTGAAATCAATAGAATTAACTTTTATTGGAATTCTAAAATCGACTATGTATTTTAGATAATCAACACAGATTAAAAACATATTTTTAATTACATGAATGAGTGATCACCAAGTAATGTAATTATGCAAAGTATATTAAGATATTTTAATATAGAAGAGTAGTGAATAAATATATCAAATCTTCCACTATTAATGAGAATTAAAATCTACCAAAACATTATTTCTCATGATTTTGCCACAATGCCCCAGTTAATCTTATTCGTTTAATTAAGAGCAGAATCTTATTTAAATATTTTTTTTCATATATATATATATATATATATATATAAGGGATGCATTAAGAAATTTGAAATTTATCGTTAGTTTCGCAATTAATTTCTATATTTCATTTTTCTCAAAATAAACTTGCTCCTGATTTCAAAATTATAATCAACTAAATATAAAACAGACACACACATACATATATGTATATAAATACAGAGACGCATATATATATATATATATATCTATATATATATATCTATCTATCTATATATATATATATATATATGTGTGTGTGTGTATATATATACATATATATATATATATATATATGTATATATATATACATACATATATATTATATATATATATATGTGTGTGTGTGTGTGTATATACATAATTATATGCTCATATATATATATATATATATATTTATATATATATATATATATATATACATTTGTGTATACACACACACACACACACACATATATATATATATATATATATGTGTGTGTATACATATATATATAGATATATACATATATATATATATATATATATGTATATATATATGAATATATATATATATATATATATATTCATATATATATATACATATATATATATATATATATATATACATATTTATTTATATACACATATATATTTATATATATTTATATATATATATATATATATATATAACACATATCAGACAAATCATCGACACATATCGAATAGTTTCAGAGAAACATGAAAGCATAATAGCGGAATGAAAGGGTTAGCTTGAAATTTTACTAAGTTTAAGAAAACTCCATAACAATGAAAAGGGGTTGGACCTATCATGAAATAATGGTGAAGGGTATCAGCAGAGTAAAATAAAAATGCACTGAATAAAATAAGGAACGGGAAAGCAGTGGGACCAGATGTAATACAAGCTGAACTGTAGAAGATATTTGGAGATGATGGCAAAAATATTCTGTGGGATGTGATACCAGTAAAAAAATGTCAAAGGTTCTCGATCTACTAAGGGAAGGGTGATTTGCAGGTTTTTGTAAACTACAGAGGAATTAAGCTAATATGAAATACAATAGGGATATATAAGATGATAATAGAAGGAAGATTGAGAATGAAGACCAATATCTGTGCAAAATAATTTCGTTTTAACCAAGGAAAGAGCACAGTTGATGCAGCATTAGCAATTAAGCAGAAAGTAGAAACATATACAGAGAAGCAGAAAGTACTACTCCTGGTTTTTATTGATTTAAAAAGAAAGAGAGCTTTTGATAGGATATCTAGGCGAGAAGTATGTAGATCCTTGAGAGAGAAATAATTTTCTGAAAAGTAGGTTAGAATAATTAAAACTATGAATGTAGTGGAAACCACACAAGTAAGAAGCACTGTTGGAACCACAGAAAAATTTAAGGTGAAAGTGGGCTTCATTAGGGTTCGGCCTTGAGTCCTTAGGTGTGTCATATTGTGATATATATTATAACATCGGGTGTTGGAGAAGAGGAGTCTTTGAGTGCAATGTTTGCTGGTGACATTATGCTGACTGATGTAACAGGAGAAGCTGTCAAAATAAAGCTGGAAAGATGGTGAGAAGAGCTTGAGAGTAGATCGTTTTATATATATATATATATATATATATATATATATTTGTGGAAAGGTAGAGAAGAGTGGCATAGAACAGTGAAATTAGGTCTAGAATTTATACATAGCGTTAGGCTCTTCAAATATCCTGGTTCTCCTATGAGCTAAAAATCCTGGATGTATTAGAAACTTCGAGAAACTCATCAGGGATACTCTGTGATAGGAGGATCACTGCAAAGGTTAAAGAAAAGGTTTATAAAAGTGTTGTTATACCAGCCATGCTCTATGGGACGGAGAGTTAGCCAATAAAGAAATAACAAGTTAGAAAAAGGGAAGTACCTGAGATGAGAATGATGAGGTGGAAATATGGTGTCACAAAAAAAAAAAAAAAAATAATAATAGGATCCGGAAGGAATTGATCAGGAGGGCAGTCAATATATTAGAGGTTTGAAAGAAAGCTCCGGAAAGAAGGCTGCAATGTTTTGGTAATTTCATGATGAGAGAAGATGGACACGTATGTAAAAGAAGTATGAACATAGAGGTAGAGAGAAGAAGAAGAATATGAAGTCCAAGTTCAAGTAGAAATATGAAATATAGAATAAAATGAAGGAAAAGGATTTATGAGAGCAAGATATAGGTTACATGACAGAGAAAATGGAGAAGGCAACACAACATGAAAATGAGAATAGCTTTAGGTTAAGAAGTTTTCTCTGTTATTCGTGTTGCTCTTTTTCAGTATATTCTTGTTAATACCATCATTATTCTTTTCGTATCTGTAAAAAATTCAAAATAAATATTTAGTTTTAAGTCTGGAATGTTGCTCTCAGTTTCTGATGCAAAATTAAATACTTGTAAGACCATCTGAGTAAATGTTTTTCTTTTTACAAAAAGGGGCCTTTTAATTCAAATTACCTCATTTTGACGTGCTAAAGCTATCCATCTCCTGCTTATCTTTCTTTTAATTTGGATCTCATGTACTAGGGAAACAATTACTGTCTATCCTAATAACGTTTGTTTATTAATAATCTCTACGGTTTCGTTCATAACACTAATTCGTTGTCTCTGTTTTTCCATTGTATAATATCTTAGTTTTAATCATATTCATTTTCAGTTTCATGTATCTGATCTGTCTATACAGATCTTTTATCATCTTTTGCAATTTCTCATCATCATCATCATCATCACCATCATCTCCTACATCTATTGATGCAAAAAGCCTCAGAATACACCAGTCGTTTCTATCTTGAGCTTTTGAATTAATACGTCTCCATTCATTCATATCCTGCTTAACGATTAATATTCCTTAACCATGTAAGCCAGGGTCTTACAACTCCTCTAGTGCCTTGTAGATCCAAGAAGAAAGTTTTGTGAAGTAATCTCTCTTGGAGAGAGCAAAAGGAAAATTTTTCAGGTCTTATTTTGCTCTTTTTGCGAAGTAGTATAATAATACATATTTCTCCAAGGTGTAGGTGGAGAGCATTATTGCAGACATGTGTAAAGTTCAGCTAGTTTTACTGCTATGAAATATCCTCTTTCGGTCATTGAATCGAATGTTAGGCCATATCATCCTGTTTAATGCTGTTTGATATTTTCATTCCTCCTCCCGTATTACTATTTGGTAAGGGCTCATTTTTTTTTTTTAAGTTTTATATTGACAAGGTTATTTCTTATATCAATATTGTGTATAATTGTAAAAAAATTTTTCCGTAATTGTGTCACTCTATCGATTTTGTTGATAACATTCCCATTTTCCTCCTTTCAAGAGAACCTCTGGTGCTGCCCTTTTCTATATTTTTTTTCCCTTAATTAGACACTTCTTCCTTTCCTTAGTGTCTGCTTAGTTTTCCCCCTGAATGTGTTTATGCATGACTTGAATGTTCTTGTATTTATTTTTTTTTTCCTTTCCTTATGCTAATTCTATTTCAACTCTATTAGATTTTGCCCTCATTCCCAATATTTTCTTTATTTGGATTTTAGTGTTGTCTGATAATTTTCCTTGATCTTCCTGTGAAACTTTTACACATAACACTTAGTTTGATTCGATAATAAATATGTTAAAATATTGTTTATTTATTCTGAACTAAGAATTCCTAATTCGTATCTCTCAATTAAATTCCTTAACATTTTGTCATAATACAAGAGTGATTTTTCTTAAAAAGTTAGTATTTCTCTTCCTTTCCTCAGATATACACGAGTTCTGCTTCTCACCATCTTTTATTCTTTTGAATCTAAATTGTTCAATATAGATATATGAACTAAATTAATTTAATTTACTTGCTTAGTTTCTTCTCGCACCGGAAATTACTACTCAGTAACTCATTTTCTAACCTTTAAAATTTCAGATGATTTTATGTATATGCAACCAATATCTGAGAGAGAGAGAGAGAGAGAGAGAGAGAGAGAGAGAGAGAGAGAGAGAGACATTGTAACGAGAATGAATTAATATTTCTAAGATGGGCAAATCAAAAATGATTAATTTTTAATTAATTATCCGCCTTGATATATATTGTACATATATCGACCATAATTCATTACCACTAGAAATGAAGTCAAGATATCTTGGATTAGAATCTTAATTTGAAATGACGTTAAAGATGTATTCAAAATAAGGGACTGTGGCGAAGAGTAAGTCAGATTATAAAAGAAAAAAGCTAGTAATAAAGATATACTTACCAAGCAAGGGTCCAAGTTCAACCTATTGTAGAAATTTATATTTTTTTCTGCAAAATCAATGATTGTTATTTTCTATAAGAAAGATTTGTTCTTCGAGCAATTAAATTACAGCATATTAAGGAAAATCAAATAATTATTATGTCCTTTTTCTTTTGTCTATATTTGATTAATCTCCCTTACTTCATGGTAGGAAAGGTTTTATCAGTATGTTATTAAGCCATACAATTCAGTCAAATTGATATAATTCTTCTACATACCAATTAGAAAAAAATAAGATTAATACAATTAAGATGCTTATATCAGTTTCCTCGCGTTATTTCTTTCTAATCATCACATTAGTATTAATTCAATTACGCAAAAAAGGACTTTATTTTCTATGTTTAATTAGAGAGAGAGAGAGAGAGAGAGAGAGAGAGAGAGAGAGAGAGAGAGAGAGAGAGTTAACAGCAAACATAAAATACTCTTATGGAGAAAATAGAATTAAATTTAAGACAACACATTATAAATAAACACGTTAGATGCGACAATATATTACATAACGAGGTACTTTATGTATTAAACCGAAAAATTTAAATGCCAGTTCTTAAACCGAGGAGTATATCTACAGCGAAAGAATTAGAATTGGAGTTGAATGGAACAGTACACTTTGAAACAATATTGGGTAAACATTCCACTTCACATAACGGTATCGACTTACTATCATGCGAAATTGGAAGATAGTTAGAGTGGAAGGAAGGAAAAGAGGCCAACTCAGGGTGAAGGGAATTACAGTTCGAGAAATAGGCTCATTTTATTTTTTGGATTACAAAGACTGCATTTCGGGCAGAACATTTTCTTGTTTCTTCAAATATTCATATGTTTTGCATTATTTTCGCTCTATTTTCTATTAACTCATATAAATTGCGGAAACGTTTTGAAGATAGAACAAAACGCAATCAAACTTCATTATTAACAAAAGTTCAATAAAATAGATGCTTCATTTATTCTTTAGCAACACATAATCTATTAAACAGTTTTCTTACCCTTTTTCTTTCATAATAGCTTACAGAATAATCTTTGTGAAAAAGACCTATTTCAAAATAATGACCCGTCACCAAACTCATTAAAGAAAACTGTTTCATAATTACAGAAACTCTATATCACCCAACAATGTCATCTATTCTTCAGGTGCATGCTTTGAAAACTAATAAAACAAAGACAGTTTAATATTTCACAAAACCAACCAGATAGCTACTTATTATTGAAGAAAAAAATTTGGTATTATTATGTGTCAGTTTTTAATCAAACAAAATCACTATTGAATATTTTGGCCACCGATGGTACTGTATTTCATCATTGAGTTCAAATTAGTAACGCGATGAACAACACTTAGTAGACAAAGTGGTATACACGAAACAAGCTCCCCGTCTCTGGTAGTCAATTCATATAATTAAAAAAAAAAGAAAAAAAAAAAAAAGGTGCGTGTTGGCTTGTGTCTGTGTGCTGGGCGCGTACGTTGATTGCCTGGTCGATTTTGCGGGTTTCTCGCACCCTGAAATATGTGTGGGCATGTTGGAGATTGGTTGGTTGGTTGAGTGCTTGTGTCATTAAACCCTTTGGATATTTTATTTTCGGCTAATCAATAAACTAATAGTGGGGGGTAGTTTGTTCTGCCTTTACTACTATTTAGAATAATGGATGACATTCCATTATTTTCTCGATTTCAATATAAAATACAGTATCACTGAAGAAAATCCAGCAAAACTGGTTGCGTCCGATGAAACACTGAAACTATATTACTGAAAGCATTTAATGTTGAGAATGATGTATGTGTATGTATGTGCATTTGTGCTGGGCTCTTTTTGTCTTACTATGATTTTGTGATAGTAAAAAAAAGAATACTCTACCGTTTTTTTCAGCTCTCTTTGAAAAGAAAAAAAACTGCAATAAAAAAAATCCTCTAATTAACTCTGTCGACATTGTCAGAGGTTTTTGCAAATAGGACCCTCGTGAGTCGCTTATGAATGACAGACAGAGAGTGACTGGAGATCCTTCAGGTGAAATCAGCTCAAGAGCCACTTGGATTGATTGGAATTTAAAGGCGAGAGTCCCACTTTACATCCCTCTCCGGTTGCAAAAAAAATAGTTTGATTTCAATTTTTCATTGATTACTCCTATATATAATGAAAAAGAAATGTGTTACTGTATATATATAGATATATATATATATATATATATATATATATATATATATATATATATATATATATATATATATATATATATATATATATATATTAAAAATTGACATTTTTACTAAATAAATAAAGATATATTTCCGGGCATGGTTTTTATTCTCCCAGAATTTGTCTAAGCTTTTCTCCTCCAGACTCATTTTCCTATAGGGTTTTTATCGATATCCTATGCCTAATATATTTTTTTAAATATGAGATTTTTCGCTTTATTGTTTTGCAAATATTGATAAATAAAACAGCTATGATTCCATTGATTCAATGTTTCTTCTTTTGTTGCAATGGAATAATAATAACAAACACTTGGCTCCCTAAATAAATAAAGTCCTAATATATCTCTCTTCAAAGAAATATTACTTTATTTATATTCTATAACATTTAGAATTATATGGCATATATTTGTTTTATATTATTAATCGATAATTCCACACTTATATATTTTTTTTCTAAGAAATAAGCAATATATAGAAAGATATTTCATTCCTAGTTAGAAAAAAACCTCCATTGAATTTTAATCTTTAATAATATACAACTACTATTCAGGGATTTATTTCTTTGAATGAATATATTTTTCACCTATGGGAGTATATACTGCTTACCAAATAGTCACAATATCTAAAAGCAAAATGGTTTCCTTTACTGAAAAATGGCAACGAGGAATTGTTGCGAAAATTACGAAACTTTTGGTAGAAATTCATATGAAAATGCTGAATGCAAGCTCTTCGGGAATCAACTTTGATTCACAAACGAGTCCACATTTACAGCAAAATATTATAAAATTGTTCTAACATGTGTTGAAAGATTATTTCTAGTTTTGTCTTTATATGAATTTTTTATTTGATTCTTTTTTTTTATATAGAATTTAATGCAATATTTTTAATAGGGATAACATAGTTTTGTTTGTCTGTCTTATGCGATTTGATTCTAGTTGAGAATAGACACCATGATTAAAAATTATAATAATATTGTACCTATACTTCAGGGTCATATGTAAAAAAAAAATGTATGTTTTTTTTAGATTGTTTCATCTACTATATTTTATTTTTGCAATATTATTTTATATTATTCAACCCTTTCGTTTTAAAACTAGCTTTTAAATGTCCGGTTTCTATGATGGTTCAGAATTGTTTACATTTATTTTTTTTGGACAAACAATAAAAAAAAAAAAAAAAGAAATATAGAAATTCTATGACAATATCTTAAAGTCTCCTTATTTTCAAATAAAGAAACACAGAATTATTTAACGGTGCATTTCAACACTTAGGACAACTTTCAAATATATGTGATAGACATTTCAAAATTATGTGGGTAATATTAACCAATTCATAAAGTTACCATGTAAGCATGAAGAAATCATTGGCGAAATTGTGTTAGAGGATGTTTTATTTGCAATTAAGAGGCCGTTTATACTCCAACGGTATAGGCGAAGGGAAAGAAAGAATACGTCACAGCTTCCCAAGTCACACTGCTGGAGTAAACAAACCGTAATAATATTTTCGCTCCGTATTCTGTTCTGAAAAACAAGCGCCTTTATTTAATTACCTCTTTTCACAGACAAGTGTTAGTCATTCATCCTTGCTACAATGTATCAAAGATTAAGGTGCTGTACTGACACCCCCCCCCCCCCCGAAAAAAAAAAAATAAGGTGCTTCCACGTGTTGTGGCTTATAGTATGCATGATGGAAGTTTTGATATTGATAGGCATGATACTGAAATCGATACTGCTTTTCGTCATGTTAATGATGATGTTGGCGATGAATGCATAATGTTAAATTGGAATAG
>NC_090737.1:109199580-109207080 GCF_036898095.1 Palaemon carinicauda | reverse complement strand
TGGTGAATATGGGTTAATTTCAATTCTAAGTACAAAACACTTGAATTTGACGGGTATAAGTATAGAAGAATTATCATTGGCTTTTATCTTTCTTCGTGGCCAAGTAGTAGTCATTATCTCTATAAGTTTGCCGGACCAGGGTTCGATTCTCGCCCAATCAACAGCTCTTGTTTTTTTTTTTTTTTTTTTTTTTTTCGCTTGGGGCTCTGATCCCGAGGTCGTTGAGTGAATCCAGATATTAAGTATCAAAAATATTTGACTTATTTGAATATGAAAAATACATCTAAATGATAATGCTAAACGATTAAAAAAGAATATATTGTAGTAAATTTCATGAATTTATATATTCATATTCAAATCCCAAAATTCTTAGATTTCAGCACTGGATTAAAGCTAACGGTTCCTGTTGGCACGAGCCATTCCTTTGGTCGGCCCGTAAGTAAGATTTTAATGAAATAGCAGTAATTCGCTGGTTTGACTCTTAATCCAGCTATAAACCAAATATTTTTATATTAGTACTGTATATCCAATAAGGAAACTATGTATAACTCTTACCTTGCATAATACCCGGTATGAAATCCAATAGAGGATGAAACACAAATCACAAAGGGAGTATCGCCAGAGGCTATTGCTCGGATGAAGACAGATTGCAGACTTTTACCCTTGTGATGATTCACCACAATGTTGTGGCTCCTGTTAGACCAACCAGTGTGGTTCTCAGTTGTGGGAAAAATTTTCATCGACCCTCACTCAGACTTCAGCCTCTCTGCCTGAAAAGTGAGAAGCAAATGCCAGGAAGAGATGGAAGCTCGTGTGCTATTTTTCATTTCCTTTCGTTTTCTTTCTTGTATTCGGACTCTTCTAAAAAGACGAAGAGAAGACCAAAGTATCTAAGATGGGCAGCGGTAGTTACTGGTATTATGCTCCCTGTGACACCATCTACCTTTTGAGGGAGATTAATGGCTCCTCTTTGGTGTGAGACTCTTTAATTAAGGGACATAGCTAATGTCTTTGTCGATGCTTGGGACCTTAGGCCACGTCCAAAGGACCATGGCTCAGAACAAGGGTCCAAGGAGGAATTGAAAAAGATGATTAAATATTTGATCAAAAGAAGTAATTTTGAACTAATAATGAATATGAGTAAAACTAGGAAAATATCAATCAAAAAGTTGTGAACTACTAGAGATTATAAATTAACATATATAATCACGATAGACAATAAATGATTCCCCAGAACCCTAAAATGAAATTTAAATATGGATAATCAGGGATAGAATTCGTTTTGGTAAACAAAATGAGATTATGAAAATTAAATCAAAACTTTTTCCGGACGGAAAAAAAATATATTTAACCAGAGGGTCATACCAATATGAACTTAAGCATCAAAAACTTGAAGCGTTTCTAAACTATTGAGAAGTAAGCTGTCTGAAACTCAAAGAACGTTGAAAAAGATAATGATAGGAATAACAATAATGTATGTATATATGAAAAGGAGCCACATGGATATAGAAACAAATTAAAGAAAAGGATATTTATCCGACATAATATATATATATATATATATATATATATATATATATATATATATATATATATATATATATATATATATATGTATATATATATATATATATATATATATATATATATATATATATATATATATATATATATATATATATATATATATATATATATATATATATATATGGACAGAGACAAGGCATATTATAATTAACATGTAATAAATGGACATTAAGAGCAACAGAATGCCTCCTTAAATATAGAAAAAAGAGCAGAGGAAGGTTGAAAAGATATATATATATATATATATATATATATATATATATATATATATATATATATATATATATATATATATATATATATATATATATATATATATATATATATATATATATATATATATATGTGTGTGTGTGTGTGTGTGTGTGTGTGTGTGTGTGTGTGTGTATGTTGGTGTGTCTGTGCACGCATGTTTGTCTGTGCATATGTGTGTATGTGTGCATAAATAATTTCCTGAATATCAAATGATTATACCGTTATACTTTGACTATAGGAAAATGATATCTTTATACTGGTGTACAGATATGATATTTTTCAATAGAAAAACGAAATGATACGGGTGACTATGTGAGAAAAAATAACAGAACCAGATGAAAAAGAAGTCAGTAAACATGGGAGATCCATAAGTGCAGAACTCACAACAATAGAAAATAAAGGTGGAGTTAAAAACTTTCTTGCAGATACAGGAGCCTCAGGAAAATGCATCAGAAAAAAATTCCAGTGCTTCGAAATTTAACAAATAGAATTCTTCTTGTAAACACATCTCGGAAAATATATACATATATAGTGAAAAATTTTCTATACAAGTAGCAGAAATGCATATATGTATAAGTGTGTGTATATATATATATATATATATATATATATATATATATATATATATATATATATATATATATATATATATATATCGATCAATTTGTTTCCTCATTCTTTTTTTATAATCCTTATTAATTGGATGAATTTCATATTTAAATTCCCATTTTACTGCTCAGACTAAGTGGGCCACCACCTATAATAAAGAAAATGTTAATAGCATTCTTGATATTTTATATTTTAATTCATTGTTGTTTTGTTTGTACGATACCCTATCTACTATCAGTATTTTTTTTTCTTTTTTTTTTGTAATAGCCAATAAATTAAAAAACACATTCTGATAAAACCTGGAAATGTTCTTCATTATGCAATGAATCTAAGTAGTGTATCGATCCCTTTATCCGATCTGATATTGTATCAATTATGTTTATCCGACATGTTTTATGAAATAGAACTACTTGTTCCTGGTTGCTGCATGAGTTGAAACGCATTTTTTTTTTTTCAAATATCATTGCACCTGTAATTTATTTGTGTAGATTATTATACTATCACATTAATTTCAATAATAAGTGATTGATGACAACAGCCGTAGCTTTTTCTAGTTGGTATTCAATGCTTCTCAACATTGATAAGTATGTAAGCTATTTCTTTATTGCATGCGTAAACCTCACATTATTCTGTGTTATATTAGAGGATTCCATATTAACGCCTTGTATATGTAAAACAAATAATATATTGCTTTGTTTACGGTTTCTCGTCAAGCTATATTAGTTAATGAAGGTGAAGGTATTTATACGGTGATTATAAACCAATCATTCTTTTATTTTCTACATCTTCCTATACTGTCACTCCATTTTCTGTGTTTTTCTTCAATATTACTTCGTCATATTTTTTTTTTATTAATCTCAATGTTAACTTCGTTAAAATGTTCTCTGATGAAGTGTCTTAAAATTACGCAATTTTGTTTTAACTTAAGATGCCATGTATAATGTAAAATGTTTAATATTTGATATTACTTACTCCTTCTTGTGCTAACTAACTATCATTTGGACGTACAGTACCTCTTGAAAGCTGACTGCAAAGTCAAGTATTAATCTGTTTATAGAGGGGTATCTCTTCCGGAGATATAACCCTATATGATTGATGGCCTCTTTAACTTGTGATAAACATTTTTATCTTGTCATTGAAATGTAATGTACCACCTACAGCCATGGTATTGAGAGGTAAAACCTAAATATACCAAGACTTTGTGTCTTAGTGAAAAAGGAATAAATATAATTTTTAAATTACGTTATGATAAATAATGAACGATTATGAGGCCTTTGGTCTAAGGAAATGCTCCCCAATGGAATGTCCATTTTTTATCTTTATCCTGATGATAAAAATTTCTGTCCTACTGTGTATCACAATCTTAGAACAAAAGCATTCTTTGTAGTCTCATAATAGGATTATTCAAGAGAATGACTAATTGGCTGCAGCTTCTATCAATATACATTGAATTTTTATTGTGCCTATTCAATATATGGGTCTGTTAAGAGACAAATCTAAATTTACAAAGGTTAGATAAATAATTAGTTATTTTACTTAAGTGAACTAACAGTAGTAGAGCTGATGAAAGGGTAGAATTTATTACGTGTGAAAAAAAAAATAGATTTATTATTCCAATGACTGAATAGAAATATTTATGCATAGTGATTGCAAATGTTTCAGAAATTTAAAAAAAAACAAAAGTATAATTTGTCCAGCTTAGTTTAATTTATGTAGTTTCCAAACAATGTGGGAAATAAAAAGAGTATTTTAGTAATGTTTACGGGGTAGACCTTGACTGTTGGAAAAATAATGTCTACCAAAGAAAAATATTCTTAACTAATCAAGGATTTTATATATGATAAAAATAGAATTAATTATTTTTTTCATTAGTGGTTGGGAAAGCAAGTTGATAGTAAGAATAAAGGCTATTTACGGAAGTTAACGAAAGCATGAAAAGGTAAAAGATGAAATTTCTTCATAAATGTTCTCTTCACATTTCACTATTTAGTTTACGACATTGATCCCTCTGTTAAATTACGAATGACGATATATTCTTTATCCCCCCCCCCCAAAAAAAAAAAAAATCAAATTTATGGTCACGTGGACTTGATTACAAATGGTTAATTCTATTATTATAGTAGTATATTTTTCTTTTTGTAAACGCTTTATTTCAGTTGCTGGTTGTAAATAATATAGAATATATTAATTAATTAAAGCCATATTCTTAGTTTGTATCACATGAGTCTTCTGAAGGATATTATACAACGAATGTGTCACGTAATTCCTATAAAATAAATCCTGAGCAACCAGCGTAAGTGGAAAATATTCAGGAAAGAAGGTGGAAATTATTCAAAGTGTCAGTGACTTTGGTAACTACTGAGTTCTCGACTACTTAACAATAGTGTGGTCTCGTTTAGCTACTATTTAATAAAAGAAAAATACTCAACTTCATGTGAGTTATCTTTAGTTATCTGATAAAAACTATACTTCCACATAGGCTATATACATGAGAATTTATCGATAGAATTATATTGAATAAGATAACAATGAGTATAAATGCCATTGAAAATAAAAAAATAAAACTATATAAAATAGTTTTATATCTGCGAAGTAATCGGAAAGTATTTGGACAAGAAAATATAAGAAAACTTTACGTAAACTTATAATAGCTTTATGCAAACGGAATTTGTTTAAATATAATAATGGTAGAAACAGATTGTGGCATCACTATTGAACATAAATTTCTTTTTTCAGTCGCAGCAAAACATATGAAGCAAAAATATAAAGTAAGTTACAATCATCTTTTTAGTCTCTCTCTCTCTCTCTCTCTCTCTCTCTCTCTCTCTCTCTCTCTCTCTCTCTCTCTCTCTCATTTACCAAATCGGAAGCTCATTATGCTGCAATTCTCTCCCATGAGTAATTATAATTAAAATCGACTACATTCAATGTCCAAACTGCATTACTGCCGGAGACAATACAACTTGAATTACAGGATTTGGTACCGTGCCAAATAGAATTCTCAATAGCAAACATGGATTACAAAACCTTTTTCCAAACTCACACACATAAACGCGTGCACATACACACACACACAAACACACACACACACACACACACACACACACACACACACACATATATATATATATATATATATATATATATATATATATATATATATATATATATATATATATATATATATATATATATATATATATATATATATATACATAATCATCATCATCAACATCATCATCCGTTGTCATTTTATTGCAAGACAAAGGCCGGTGACTTGTCATTTCCCTCTCCTTTTCATATATATCTTTTTCTGTTAGTTTCTAGGCGCAAATTTTCTTAGCTTGTCAATCCATTGTCATTTCTTCCTTCCCCTACTTCCTTTGCAATATCTAGGAAAACATCCGGTTTATCTTCAAGTACGAACTATTTACAATCATTTTAATTAGAAGTCCAACACAAGTCCATTTTTTCCTACTTCACTCTCGTATCCATGTTTCTCTTCTTCTATCTTTTTGTGATAGTTCAAAGCATATTGAAGGGTAACTAGCTTTTGTTTTAAGGATTCAGTAAGGCTCGACGTTTCTGGTGCATCAGTGATACAGCTGACATAATCTTATTGAATCTCTTCTTTTTATAGAATGTAGCATTCAACTTTTCATAATCTCATTGTGTTTACTAAAAGTACTATCTTTTTTTCCTTTCCTTCTTTTTATTTAGTTCCTATATCCTGAAGAAACAATTGCAGTTCATAATAAACACGTATATTCAGTAACAATTTCTAGAGGTTTTTCCATAGGTAATATAAGTTGTCTTCATTATCATTAAGCATTGTCTTATTTTTACTAATATTGATTTCAAGTCCTATATTTCTTTCTCCACCTAAAACTCCTTTTTAAATCGGAATATTCTTACCATATTTAAGTATTTTGAGGATTTCCACAATATCAGAATGATAAATTCAAGTGTTCTAAATTAGGATTCATCTATTCCTCACGTTTCGAGGTCTTTCATTACTTATGATGTTTTGCAACTATCAAAAGCTTTTAACATATCATTTTAAAAACCTAAATAATTGTTTGTCATACTATTTCTATTTTGCAATAGCCAAATATGGAAATGGTTATTTATTTAATTTCAGCCTAATATGATCTCAGTAAACATTTTATATATCACTTAAAAGAAACTTATTGAACAGTAATTTTGTAAGTATATTGCCTCACTTTATTCTAAAGATAGAACTAGAGGGCAGACAGTAAAGCACAGATCTCCGCCATGGCAGCTCATTTCTTAACCTTTTGCTCGAACTTGACTTTGACCTTTGACATAAACATGTACTAATTGGCCTTGATATTCATACACTTAAACATGGAATAAGTTTGAGATCTCTGTGAGATTAACGTCCATTCCTATGGCTAATTACCTGAATTGGATATTTTGCATGACCGTGACCTTTACCATAGACCTTACATAAAAACCAATATCATACCGCCAAAATCAATAGCTGAAACCGAAAATACAAATGATTTTTTTTTTCAAGAGATAATTCATGACGAATGGGAAAGTAAAAATGACTTACTTTACACAAGCTGTCAATAATCTATAAGAGAGAATGCAATTGAAGGTTTCAGTAAACAGTTATTTTTTTTATTATCTAATTAACTCTCTCTCTCTCTCTCTCTCTCTCTCTCTCTCTCTCTCTCTCTCTCTCTCTCTCTCTCTCTCTCTCTCTCTCTCTCTCTCTCTCTCTCTCTCGTATACTAGCAAATTTCCCCTTCTCTTATTCATTCCATTGAAGGAAAATGTTTACATATAATTGCACCTTCATCCTAATATACAGAATTAGGTATTGTTACAACTGAATTTTTAATTTCTTTTTTCAAAACAAAGGGTTTATCAACTATCTCAGATTAGAGTTTGTGGAAAATGAAGCATTATTTAGTTATCAATCAAGTATAAAGAAATTGTAAAGGTACGCTCATAACCCCACTACTGAAATATGTTTATTGTAATTTGAATTCCCATAGGGCTACAGATGATAAATTTACC
>NC_090737.1:109184580-109194580 GCF_036898095.1 Palaemon carinicauda | reverse complement strand
CGTCTAGCATTTGTAAGAAAACTATAAATGACAAAACTAATCATCAACAATTATGACTAATCTTGAATGTCCTTTAAATCTTCCTTAATGATTTTCAATATTAGCAATGTCATTTATCTGGAATTTTGATAAAATCTTGCCCCGAATCATCAATCAACTTATGGTTTCAGAAATTATTTATAGTAAATGTACAAATAATCTAATGCCATCAAATTCAGGTTAATGCCATTAACATTTTGAGCAAAGAGAATGACGTACAAGGATTTATGTCAGCATTAGTGTTTTATAAGTTCTCGTGGAAATAAGTTTCATTTATATATAAAGTTCTTAATTTTAATAATGTAAAACGTTGCAAATTACGCCTAGTTCATGTTTAACACTTGTAACCCATCCATCTCAATAAAAAGAAAACAAAATACCATGATTGCACTTTCCCTGAAGGAAATACTCTATTTGTATAGATTTTCTCCTTCTTTGGTAGATGAATTATAATGGGTTCAAATTTCATATAGGTTGGTATAATGCCTAAAATATAAATCATAAAATTATCAATATTTCTTCAACTATTTCAGGGGAAGGATTCAATCATCAAGGAATATTCAATTCAGGATTAGTAGTTATTTTTATAAGAAATCAACATTGTGATACCTTTTTATATGTCACTATGATAAATATGGGTGAAAGCAGACTTAGTAACAGTATACGCAATATTATGGTATTACCGATTTAATTAATTGGTGGATGAATGAAATGCATAGAAATTAACTTTTCAGGAATATATAATTAAGGCGATGTTGTGAGTATTTGTTTTAAGATAGCCATACATTTCATTTACGTGACAGAGTACTGAATCTGGGATATATGAACAAAATGATGATTTAAAGAGTTTCCAAGGGTGGTCTCAATATCACACGCTCAGCTTACACTGTCGTTTGGATATAACTAACATTTAAAGATTTTATATTATGGTACACTGTTTGTAAAATTTTCGTTTTTGTCTTTAGCAAATAGAGGTCGTCACACACCTGTATTGTTTATGTATTATTTGATATTAAAGTTCTGCCACTTTGATAATTTTGAAGTATGATTTGACGTGCAAATGACAAGAAAGCCGACTATGGTACAAAAAATGTAGCTTTTTTTTTTCTTAGCAATTAATTTTCCAAAAATGCAGTAGTAACATGTTATTCCTTCGTTCCATGATATTAATAAGTGAATTGGGGTTTAGCACCATAAGCTACGCACTTTTAGAGAATATTTCCGGGGTGAAAATATAATTCTTTTATAATAAAAAAGAAAATGTAGAGCACTTGGACACTGAAGCTCATTCAATGGTTTTATACTTATTTCGGGATATGAATAAATATAAACCAATTAAATGAATATTCAATTTGTGATTACGATATATTGTAGACTTTCAATATTTTACATAGGAAAATTCAACATGTTAGTCAGGTTGTTAGAAAACAATAATTTTTTACCAAGAAAATATTGTAATGAAAAATATATTGATGAGTGGTGTTTCTTACTACTATAATAATAATAATAATAATAATAATAATAATAATAATAATAATAATAATAATAATAATAATTAATAATAATAATAATAATAATGATAATAATAATAATAAAAATAACCTATATTAAGTTTTATTATTACTTTCAAATATGTCATCGTATAAGCCATTCATCTAACAAAGGATTAATATATTTATAGAAGCAGTTATAGAATATCTAAACAAAAATACAATAATATTTTTAAATGAGAATAATAGATTTAATACATATTTCCCGCATACTTTACAAAGTTATATGAGATAATAATTTTATAAAATTTCACTAAGAATCTAATTGCCTCACCTAGAAAATGATTCCCAAGAAAAATCTCAACTGGTGTTATCTCTCTCTCTCTCTCTCTCTCCTCTCTCTCTCTCTCTCTCTCTCTCTCTCTCTCTCTCTCTCTCTCTCTCTCTCTCTCTCTTTTGAAATCAATATTTACTATGTTGATTATAGATGAGAAGAATACCCTTTTAAGCAAAGAAAACTGTACCTAATGATTTCTGCTTCAGGAACAAATCCAAAATGACTGCAAAGGACACAAATCCTTTTAAATGAAATAATTTATTCTATTTTTTTTTTATTTTATATGTATACATCACCGAAGGCTGCTGCTGAGTGGTGACCTTTGTTTCCTACATCACTACTTTGTAAATAGTGGCACTGCTCTAATTTTGAGTTGAAATCTATTTCAAACTAATTTATAAAATGGAATTATATTTCATAATCTCAAAAAATTTCTCTCCAAAGTTATTTTTTATAATTTTTTTTTTTTTGACAAATATTTTTAACTTCTGTTATAATTAGTAATTATCTTTTTTTTGGGGCTTTCTGATTAACTACATGAAGATTCAAAGAAAATGATTTGTGTAATTGTACATTTTATTGTTTTCTTGTAATGATTTTAGATTTATAATATGACCCGACATTTGTAAAATGAATTTCTATGAACATATTTGTTTGCAACCTTTAGGGACCTAATCCGTTTTTTTTATTTTTTTTTTTTTATGTCATCCATAGGATATGAGACGCACATATTTTTTCCCTTACTTTAGTTTGTTTATGTGTACATGTTTAGACCTGAAGGACCCTCTGATCAATTACTTTTTTTTATAGAGAATGCGCCATCTTACTTTTCATGATTTGATTTTGCTTACTACAAACTGTCTTTCCCTTGATTATATTTTTTTGTAATTTTTGTCGGTAAATGCTTAATGTAAATTGCTCTATCAAACAGCTATTAAAGTCCCCACGAATGGAAAAAAAATCTTCGAGACATCTAAAATCCTTGTAACACTCTCTCTCTCTCTCTCTCTCTCTCTCTCTCTCTCTCTCTCTCTCTCTCTCTCTCTCTCTCTCTCTCTCTCTCTCTCTCTTAATTTAAATTTCCCTCGAATAGAATTTTTTTTTAAAGTTTATAATATATATTACCGTCTTCATTATATACCACTAGAGTCAACGAGAACTAAGTCTATTCCTGATATATTACAAAGATCAAAACTTTCTAAATGATAAGAATCTCTTTTTATTTAAAATACTTACGCTATTAATCTTCGGAGACATCTTCAACTTACAAGAAAAGTTCAGGAATGATGGAGGCGAATCCGCTTTCTGAATCTGGTGAGTTAGAACGATGAGAAACTGTCTACTTTTTAAGAAAGCTGCTAGTTAGATTAATGATTCTTGCACCGTATGCCCATCTTCGAAACATGGTATTTCTCTCTCTCTCTCTCTCTCTCTCTCTCTCTCTCTCTCTCTCTCTCTCTCTCTCTCTCTCTCTCTCTCTCTCTCTCTCTCTCTTAAAATTTAAGAAAGAGTATTTGTACACTAAAATGTCATTATATGTTTTGGCTATCATCTTACATTAATAATATTATGATCTAATTATAATATTTAGCTGTTTTTAGTCAAGATTATAATCACCCTGAAATCTTTATTATCTTAGAATTAATTTCAGGATATAATACATAGTGTATATAAAAATAATTAGGTTTATCAACAATTTAATTTCCATCTAATATGATATTTTACTTATACAATTCAATGTTACTTTGTCTGTTGTAACTAACAATCACACCGAAGATTGCTTAGGCTACAATTTTTTGATCTTGTAAAAATCAAATGAAAATATATTGGTACAGTTTTAGTCATCTACTCCGTCACTCGGTATGACCCGCCATCATGATTTAGTGTTTGTATAATAGTTGGTTATTGTCTCCAATCAATTGACCATTCAAACTGAGTTGGTAAATGGATTCAATTGCCTTGCAGCGTTTGTGTATTTCTCATCAACACATGGGGTGTTTCAAAAGCGAGGAGGGATTTAGTATTATTACCTTTTACAATTAATATTGAGCATATCGATCTAGTTTTATGTACGCGTTTCATTTGATATAATCTTGAATTTTTTTCCTTTTCTTTGTTTCAATTTTTTTTCTATGATATATAACAATCAATAAAAAATAAACGCTTGCGGAATTACATTGGTTTATTTCAAACGGTACAATGTTATATAAAAATTATATAATGGAAAACTAAGTGCTTTTAATAGATTCAAACGAAAGGTGATTGGCGCCATATCAGCTATATCAGCTCCTTTTTTTGAATGGATCGGATTTTTTTTTATATTTCGAATCAATCTAGAACTCTGTAAATCGAATGAGTAGGAGACAATAAAAACTGGCAAAATATTCAATTTCAAAATAATAGAGCATTGAGAGACTCACAAAATTGAGATATATTTAAAACCATATCCTAATCATTCATTGGTAGATTTCCATAATTTTTTTTAACAAAATTACTCATATATACGTATTACTGAATATAAAAGAAAAATAAAAGTAGCATTTTCAAAGTAACTTCTCCAACTATTGAATAAGAGTACTCTTAATATATATATATATATATATATATATATATATATATATATATATATATATATATATATATATATATATATATATATATATATATATATATATATATATATATATATATGTATATATATATATATATATATATATATATATATATATATATATATATATATATATATATATATATATATATATATATATATATATATATATATATATATATATATATATATATATATAAATCATACATCCTTACCAACATCATCACTATCATAAGAAGCAGTCGTAATTAGTTCATTCATGACAAATACCTCAGACATGTCTTTCCACTAACGTCTATGCTTTTCTGCTTTCCTATA
This sequence comes from Palaemon carinicauda, assembly GCF_036898095.1. Lineage (NCBI taxonomy): Eukaryota > Metazoa > Arthropoda > Malacostraca > Decapoda > Palaemonidae > Palaemon > Palaemon carinicauda. The sequence goes on along the minus strand of NC_090737.1, from coordinate 109,189,785 downwards.
CCTGCTAATTTGCTTAGCTCATCAATCATTAGTATTATATCCCATCCCTTGCTTCATTTACAATATCTATGGACCAGTCTGTTATTCTTAATGCCCATCTATTATATGGTACTCTTCTTTTGTGTCCTACCAATATCCATTCTTTTTTATACATGTTGGAGTATCCTCCACTTTAGTTTGTTATCGTAACAATGTTGCCTATTTTTTTTTTTCTGTCTGTTATTGTTATCTTATAATAATTATTCTCATAGTTCCTTGAGTTGTAACTAGCTTATGTTCTGAGGCTTTAGTAGAGTTCTAAGTTTTGAGGGTACTGTACAAGTTAATACTGGAAAGACCTGATCTAGTATTTTTTTTTCTTTTTTAGATAAAATTGCATATTAATTTATATAATTTCATGCTGTTTACCAAAAGTTATTTATCTCATGATTAGCATTCTTGGGATTTCGGTTTCTTGTCCTGGGAAAACAATTACTCTCTGCCGCATGCACGTATATCAATTAACAATCTGTAGAGGTACCTCCATAACTTTTTTTTTCTTTCTTTCTTTTTTTTATATATATAGAACAATCGCTTACTACTACTCAGATTCCTTTTCAGTCATAAATTTTTGTTTTGTCAATTCAATTCTTCTATCATCTTTGGCAATTTCTTCCATGATTCACTAAACATAACTGTCATCCGCCAATATTAATTTATTAATGTATTCGCCCTTTAATATTAACTCCTATATTTTCACAAAATGAATTCTTAAAAACTTCTTCTTTAACACTGTGAAAAATTAAGAAGATATTGGTCTCCTGTATAGCTCCTATCTTAACTGGAATTGCAACACTATCATTAAGTGGTTATATGTGTGTATATTTGTATGTATTCGTGCCTGTATGTATGTGTGCATATAAAATTTACACAGTTAAATGTGCAACAATAACAAAAGTAACTGTTCTTAGTCCACTGAAGGACAAAGGCTTAAGACATGTCCGTATTCATGTCTGGGGTTTGGCCAGTTTTCATCACCACAGAGTCCAGTATGGATTGGTGATGGTAGGATATGTTTGCTTTGCTGATTATGGTGATGCGCAAACCCTTTTACCACTGTAAAAGTTGTGACAAAACGAGTAAGGTATTGTTTGAAGACATTCTTTATTTAATTGCCACTCGAAAAACTGTACCAACCGTGTGTCACACAATTGTACATAATTCCTTTTGAATATATTATGCTTGTATCTTCGCTCTTCCCTCGCACTAAATGAACATGAAAATTCACAGTCTGCTGTTTCCTCTGTAACATTGTCTGTCTTGTTAACTTGTTATGTCCTGTTGCCTTGAGGTTTTGTATATAAAGGAGAGTGTTCTATGACAATATAACTCAATTGATTGCATCCTGCCTTTGAGTTCACAACCCTCACTCGGCACCGTCACATTGGCGACCCCGGAAGTCAACTCGCTCCCACTGCCTTCCACCCCCACCTCCCTCGCCCCTCCATCGTTGGTACTATGACGGAGACGGACTCTACTACAGCAGTTGGCGCTGCGGCCGCCTCATTGAAACTTTCACTGTTCGCCACCGGAGAGGCGTTTGCTTGGTTTCAGCGCGCAGAAGTCCACTTTCGTATCAGGGGCGTGACTCGCTCAACCACCAAAGAGGATTATGTTCTCGCGGCGATACCCGAGGACACCTTCCCAGAAATATCCGACTGGCTTTGTGAACAAGGAGACACCCCAATAGCGTATGACGCCTTCAAAACATACCTTCTGCAGCAGTACTTGCCTTCGCCAGCCGCCCGTATAGCAAAGCTTTTTCAGCTATTGCAACAACCGTTGGGGGACCAAAGGCCTTCGCTTCTCCTCAGGGAAATGACCAGTATCGCTCGCCTTCAACCTGCTGCAGACGGCTCTCCTCGTGAGGTGAACCTACTTCGTGCCCTTTGGATATGCCGTGTACCCGAACCTGTACGCGCTGCCATACCCGATGTCAATAGTTTACCCATAAAGGACCTGATGACCAAAGCTGACGCCCTTATGGACAGCCACTTCAAGACCTCCATCAACGCCTCCACCCCTGACAAAGAGGATGCCTATTCAACGTCAACAGAAGCTGACATGAATGCCGTAGGACATGCACGTCTACCCCGTGACGTGCCGAAACGGCGACAAAGCCGCCCACCACACACCAATTGCTCGCGCCCCACCGAACGACTTCTACAGCCACTTACTACCTCCGACGCAGTCGGAAAGCATTCCTACTAAACATTCGGGGCAAAGAAGACTGGGTCTCCATTGATTGTCTAAAACCTACTTATCTTCTGCCAGATGACCCGCCTACAGTTCGCCTCTCCAGATCAGGGCGCCCTATTTAACATGTACAGTATGTCATTTTTACCGGGGGAGCCATGTACCAACCGTGTGTCACACAATTGTACATAATTCCTTTTGCATATATTATGCTTGTATATTCGCTCTTCCCTCGCACTAAACGAACTTGAAAATTCATGTCTGCTGTTTCCTCTGTAACATTGTCTGTCTTGTTAACTTGTTATGTCCTGTTGCCTTGAGGTTTTGTATATTAAGGAGAGTGTTCTATAACAATATAACTCAGTTGATTGCATCCTGCCTTTGAGTTAACAACCCTCACTCGGCACCGCCACAAAACTGTGTTAATGTTTGCTTTTAGAGAAACTAATAGATCGATTGAAAATTGATTTATTGATACCCTAAAGCAGATAATAATTGGTATTAGGAATAATCTCTATAATGGAGAAATATTAACTACTTTTAAGGAGAATAAAATCATGACGATGATACTGGTGGTAATAGTACTCATAATCATTATGGTTATCATTAAGCTATTGTTGTGTAATTTTCCAATCATATAAATATCAATAACTTGAATGAATTGCGATTTTCGATGAATTTTGAAAAGGAATTCTGCTGAATTTTAGAAAGGAGGTGAAATAATTTCAATGAATCTGTATTCCAGAATTATGTTTTATTTAAGTAAATAGGGATTCTTAAAGGGGAAAAAATATCAAGAGAATAGGATTATTTATTTATTATTTTTTTCAATTTTTTTTTTTCAGGAACAAGGTGTTGCTATGTATAACATCACATAGTTATATAATACGGAGCCAATGGGTGTATGTATGTAAAAGCTATGCATCTGGATGCACACTTTTGGACATTCTTCCTGAAGAACAGCGTCATCAAAAAATGAAGCTCACCTCTAGCTCTGATTTAACTGTTGTCTTGTATGTCTCTGATCTTGAGGACAAACTTATTTTTTTATATTTGAATTGACTTTGGCATTCCAGTGTTAATATATGTGCCTAAGCCTTCAGCCATTTATTATTTTGAATTATTTTAGGTTTTCCTGAACTGATGCAAGTGTCTGAACCTATTAACATTTGTGAGTTTGAATTGCCTTTGGCATTCCAGTAACAGTAAAATTGTACAAGCATAATACCATTTCTTGGGTGATTTATTTCATCAACGGAAACGTGGACATGTTTGGTAACAGGATATTAATAGACCTATAGTTGCCAAATAATGCTGTCCTTATTAGCAGAACAACACAGATTTGCAATGGTGGCTTACCAAAAAAACATGGAATATAATATAAAGTTGTTCTGAAGATGACCGGAAGAAAGACAGATATGAGAACCTAGTATGCAATAGAATATGAAATATCATTGGTAGGAGAAATGATTAATGAGGTAGAATAATTTAAGTATTTCGGAACTATGATTTACAATACCGGGTCTTTCAAAAAAGAGTTTGATGAAAAATTTTAAAAATCAAAGCAGACATTTAGTAGGTTAAGTAGATTTGGACACCAAACCTCCTGATATGACATATAAAAATCGAAATATTTATCAGTTTAATGAGATCTGTATTACTGCGTATACATGAGTAGTGGTATATCAATGAATCAGCATCCAATAGATTTAGTAGAATTGAGAACAAATGGCCGGACAGGTTTATAAATGAAATCATAAGAGAGATTACTCGAGTGTCATTTGTGAATGAGATCATTATGATCGTTAGATGGAGATGATTTTGAGCATGCACTTTGCACTCCCAAAGGGAGACTAAATCACCAAACGTATAACTTAAAACCACAGGGCAATAGAATTGGAAGACCCGGATCTACATGGTGACTAGTATGGGGCGGGAACTTGGAGAAGATGAATGGAGAACTAATGCTTCTAAAAGTTCATGATAGACATGACTGGTGAAATCTAACCTGAGCACATTGAGTTATTGGGCCTAGGAGGAGAGAATGATGATGCAATAAAGCAGTACCGAGCAGGTTTTACTCAATATATTTTCACAATAAAAATTTTTACAGCTCGATCTACACTCGAATGTACTAAATCTGGAAAAATCTTCGAAGTACAGATTCCAGTTAAAGAAATACAAGACAATTAAGTGCTGTTTATAATTGGTCTTTATCAACATACTAATAGAAACTTGATATCATTAACAGCAACTTACGTAAAAGTTGAGGCTTAGTAATAGAGTGAGTGACAAAATACTGATTTTAGAGACTGTTATGAATAAAAACATAGGTAGCAATACTTTCCTTTGGAGTACTCCACGGTTCATTGGAAATAAATTTGACCGGACTAAACAATCCTTAATTTTATTCGTGCCATACTCATGAAGAGAATTAATCAAATTCACATATTTTAGAGAAATTCTATAAACTACTCAGGATTCTCCTCAAAATTGACAGGTGCACGCTATCAAAGGCTTTTTCATTATCGACAATTGCAATCGAAAGTGAAATTCCATGCATTGCTGTACAATATATCTTAGAATAAAAATTAATGCAACTTCTACTTTATATAAATCCTACTTGTTCTTCTCTCAGCTTTTCATCAATCTTTCTTTGTAGTCTCTTTAGAATTAGCCTACTATTTATTTTCATATCAACAGGCTGGAGTGTAATGCCTTTGAAACTATTGCAATCAGTCAGGTCCCTTTTTTTTTATTCATTTTTTTCCCCATTTTCACCAACACTCGTAACTCCCATTCATGAATGTTAGCCTTTTCATGACATATTCTACAAAATAATTATGTAAGTATTCTGGGGGTCATTCTTTTCAGTCAGCATCATATCAGCATTTATTACATCGTATCTAGTCTGTCAATCCCTTGGTTTTTTTTTAATAATAGCTTCAACCTAAAACCCACTAAATCATT
>NC_090737.1:109152080-109177080 GCF_036898095.1 Palaemon carinicauda | reverse complement strand
ATTTATCAATAATCAATCTGATCATTCCAGATGATAACGAAGAAAAAAAATATTGTAATATAGCCAGATGCATTGGACACCAAGATGGGCTACTTTCGTTATGTATAATTAGATAATGCTGGACTCTTGACCTGAAAGGGAAATATTCACGATTTTCAAACTTAGAGATTATGCTATTTATTCAGTCGTCCCTATATCCATGGATTTAACATTGTTTAAATTTTATTTAATGAATACTTAACACCTTAGTTTACATGGTAAAGATGATAATAAAGCTTTAATTAAAAAGAAAATATGATAACTATAATTATAATGTATGACAGAGTTATCATTTTCATTATTATTTTCGTGCTCGAAGATTTCCTTATAGGAATTTTGATTTTATTCATTATATAATCCTCGCATACGTTTAATGAGTTTGAAATCATTTGCTACAAATACAATTTTTTCCATTAAAAATTACTTATTTTTAGTAGTAGTATAAGAAGATTAATTTTTTGAACTTTCCGTCTTTTGTTTGTTGTCCATAAACTAAAGCATGAATCAAAAGTAAACAAAAATCCAGTCACAAGACTATGAATATTGTATCTCGGACAAAAGGCACTGGTACGAGAGTGAATATCAACAACTATCCTTCTCGAGGATTCGTTAACTAGCATTTTTTCAACCATTATGATAAAGAACAGTCACTCTTACTATAGCAGACGGAAGGCAAACATTTTCAACTTCTCCATATTAGATAATGTCATTTGATTGTTCATATTAGTATAACCGTTCGTGGGCTAAAAGTTTTTATGTATATCTTAATTAATATGAGTTTATAAATTGGAAGATTTGATATAAAGAGCTATTTCATTTTGGTAACACGTTACACCGGTTCATAACATTAATTCTTGAGAGATCCTTGCTAAATAATAGCACTAAAAAAAACCTTTTTTTTAGTTCTGGCTTGATAAATGAAAATATTGCATTTGTAGTTGAAGGATGATAACAACACTAAGAAATATATTATTATCTATTATTAATGTCCATCTTTTATTTCATTACTATTCTTTCCATACCCATTTATTTTTCTTACATGTTTTTTACAATATCCTTTAATTTAAATTGTTTTCGTAGCCTTTCCTCCTTTCATTTTGTTGGTGTTTCTGCCATCATTATGCTTTCCATTGTTCCTTAAGTTGTAACTTGCTCATGTTCAAATACTTAAGTAAGGTTCTAAGTTCGGATGCATAAGTTCATACTGACTAAAAGCAATCAATGCTTTCTTTTTTGAGAAAGTGCATCTTATTTTCCATAACCTTTTGTGTTTCCCCAAATGTTTACCACCCCTTGCTTATCCCTAATTTTAATTTCGGTCTCATATATCAAGAAAACATTTATCGTCTATCTTAAGTGCGTGTGTGCATTAACTATATTCGGAAGTTCACCGATAACCATAATATGCTGTCCCTAAAACTTCATTGAATATAATTTTACTTTCACTCATATTCATTTTCAGTTCTACAGTTGTGCTTTTTCTACTCAAATAAACGCTGGCTTCATGTGTTTGATCTATGCCTAACGAGAGGATGTACTCTCCCTATGACTTCCTCCAGCCTACCAACATCCGCTGACATCTGAATAATGTCCAAGACCATAAGAGCTAGAAGACTGAATCTTTTGTTTTCACTATTTATTCTGCTATATAGAGGTAATCTCTTCTATTCATTGTATTAATCTTGGATAAACACACAAAAATAATATATATGTATATATATATATATATATATATATATATATATATATATATATATATATATATATATATTAATATATATATATATATATATATATATATATATATATATATATATATATATATATATATATATATATATATATATATATATATATATATATATATATATATATATATATATATAACTATATATTGCAATTCAATAAAGAGTACTATGTCTTAGGCAAATCTTAACTTATTAAAGTTATTCCCCCATCAATGTTAATTCCTCAATTTCCCCAACCTATTTTTTAAAACTCCTAGGCATGATAGGAATAACTCCTTTCACAATCAGAATTTTCTCATGATCTGTATGTCGTCTTAAGATACCTGTACTTACCATATTAGTATCATCATCATCTCTTTCTACACTTATGAACAAAACAGGCCTCAGTTAGATTTCTTCTGTTTTTAAATCAATATTTCTCATTCACCATCTCCTATTTTCCGCTTCATACTTTTCAACCATATAGGCCAGGTCTTCCAACTACTCTAATGCCTTCTGGAGCACATATGAAAGATTGGTGATCTAATCTCTCTTCGACATTGCGTAGAAAATGCCTAAATGATCTCAATCAACCCCTCACCAGATCTCATCCACCGCTAGAGAATTATAGGGTCGTTCGACTGGCTAGTCAGCACTACATTATATTTCATTTCTCCCTCGCCTACATTACACCGAATATTTTAACCTATTTTTTACAGATTCTCCTCTGTATGCATATCCCTGACAACACTGACATTACCAGTAATTCTTCGTCCTCTTAGGGGTTAAATACTGAGTTGTAATTGTTCAGTTGCCACTTTTCTCTTAGTAAGGGAAGAAAAGAGATTTTAGCTAGGGTGACAAGCTCTTCTAAGAAAAACATCACTACCATGGTCTTCCAGTGTCTTGGGTGAGAGTTTTTTTTTTACTTGAGGGTACACTTCGGCACACCATTCTATCTTATTTCTGTTCCTCTTGTTTTGTTAAAGATTTCTATAGTATACATAGGAAATATATATTCTAATCTTGTTACTACTCCTAATTTCTTTTCGATTTTATCATTAGGCTTCTTTTCCCCAGTTTGAGCCCCTGGCCTTATTGCATCCTACTTCAGCAGCTAAGATTGTACCCTAGCAAGTAATAATAATAATAATAATAACAATAATAATAATAACAAAGATACTACTACTACTACTACTACTACTACTACTACTACTACTACTACTACTACTACTACTATTAATAATAATAATAATAATAATAATAATAAAGATACTACTACTACTACTACTACTACTACTACTACTACTACAACTAATAATAATAATAATAATAATAATAATAATAATGATAATAATAATAATAATATGGCACTCGGGTAATATTCGTTATAGTTTTATTTATAATCCTGTCCTGCCATTTAACTCTGAATTTTCTTCTGAAGGCTTTGTTCTCAATTCTAAAAAAATATTTTATATTTTTTAATTGTCATACCACGACTCCTGTCCAAATGGTATTACCAATCTCACTAAACTGATATATAGCCTGATTTTTTATGTAATTTCGTGTAATTTGAAATCCTAATTCTCTCAGTCTAGGTATTGTCTGTTTGTTTTTTTTTTCAATCATTCATTAAACTTAAATTACAAATACCCTACATTTGATATCTTGACTCCTGAATATTTAAATGATTTCAACTCTTTCATCCTTTCTCCTTTAATGATTTTTCAGCTCCCATTACAAATTTAGTTCTTATTATCTTTATCATTCTCCTATTTTTCTTCAGTCTATCCTCATGTGATATTTCATGCTTTATGGTAAGAAAGCTTTGCAAGTCATGTGGTGTTTTTTTTTTTAATAAGGAAAGTGCCATGAGCATATTCTAGGTCAGCTAATTTCCTGTTACAAATCCAATCTAATCATTCTCCACCATCCCCAACTGGTCCAAGAATTACAGAATCCATGAGGACGATAAACACCATAGTTGTAGATAGATTCCATAGGAGTACCTTACTATTAACTTGAAACTCTTTTAGTAGGACTTCAATGGTATTAAATTTGCACTTTCTATGCTCATGAAGAGACGTAATCAAATTTAATATTTAAGAGGTCCATAACAACGAAGGATTCTCCACACTATGAATAAATTTTTCATGGTCCAAAATTGTATCACAAGTCGATTTCTATATTTTACATATCGCTGTACAATATGACTAAAGATGAAATTTAGGCCAGCAAAACTCTCACCTTTTCTAAATCCTGCTTGTTCAACTATCAGCTTTTCATCAATATTTCTCGTTAGTTTGTTTAGATTGAGCATACTATATATTTTCATGATAACTGACGAAAGTGTGATGCGCGTATAATCATTGAAACCAGTCAGATCCTTCTTGCAATTTTTAACCAACAATCCTAGTTCCCATTCATCAGGTTTCGACTCTTTATGGCACATTCTACAACATAATCTGGCTTTTCTTCGGAGATATTTGTGATATTAAGAAATTAACAAAGTTTTATTTAATAACACTTTGATTTTACGAGACTTTAAACTTGGATAAATATTTAATCAGATAATCAACAGTTGTCATTCAACAGTTGATTATAGAAGAATGTAGTGAAGGAGATGTGGAAGGCTGAAAATTAATCATCCTTCTCTCTCTCTCTTCCTCTCTCTCTCTCTCTCTCTCTCTCTCTCTCTCTCTCTCTCTCTCTCTCTCTCTCTCTCTCTCTCTCTCTCTCTCTCTCTCTCTCTATCTGAGTTGTATTTGTGTGCCGGTGAAGTGAACACTTGTGCAACCCTAAAAATATCCTAATTTAACGCGGATAACAAAAAGGCTATCGAGTGAAATATAGCTAAAAGTTTTCGTGAATAGTCGGTGATTAGTTTGAGGGAAGAAAAGTGAGATAAATCGTCGGCATAGGATAGTTATCTTGTGAATTAATAAAAATCTGATCAAGATGGCATTGTATAACACAGGCAACTCATGGAGAGACATCGCTGGAGTCAGCAAAGGCAAATTTCATGAGTTGGCGAAACAGGAGCTCGACCGATTGACAACAGATGTCACTAGCAGCTCCAACCAGTGTGACGGAAAAATATTCGCAGACATATTGAAACAATATGATCCAATAGACTGGAAAAAATCTGCGGAAAACATCAGTAAAATAAATGAAGAAATTCCAAAGAAGATCCAAGTGTTAAAGAGAATTATAAAGAAAGTCTACATCAATCAACACATTCCATCAAAGAACAATAACAAGTCCAATATGGTGAATATGCTGATTGATGCATTGGGAAAAAGAATGCCAAAATGTTGTAATACATGTAAGATATGGTATTCCATTAATAATCCTCAACAACTGATTAGAAAATGTAATGCCTGTAATGTTCCAACACACCCCATGTGCTGAAATACAGCAAAAACTAAAAAATAGAGACACAAAGGTATTCTGCTCAACATGCTTAGCCTGGATAGAAAATATAATTAAGTCGAGACTAAAGCTGCAAATAGTTGAAGAAGAAGAAGAAGAAGAAGAAGAAGAAGAAGAAGAAGAAGAAGAAGAAGAAGAAGAAGAAGAAGAAGAAGAAGAAGAAGAAAAATGAACAGGATATGTGTAAGGATGCAGAGTAAATCATTGATATAACTTATGATGCCATCCAACAACATACTTATGAAGAAATAAATTATCAGATGGAAACAAATAATAGACCCAAGAGACTCTACCCGGACCTACATACTTTTAGGGAAGAGCAAGAACAAGAAGAAAAAGAAAAGAAAGATATAGTCTGTAATAGGCTGAAAAGAGGGAATTGCAAATTTGGCGAAAGATGCTACTACAAGCATCCAAAGATATGCCATAATTATGAAATATATGGTAAATGTGCGTATTTAGACGGATATGGAGATGAATGCAGAGATCTCCATCCAAAAATATGCAAAACCCTAAAAGAAGGAAAAGGATGCAGTTTCAAAAAAAAATGTCGATATATGCATCCTGCAACTATGAATGAGAGTAAGAAAACTCAGCAAACTGAAAAGAAAAACAAAAAGGAAACAAAAAAAGAAACAAAAAAGCAGGCCGCGTATATACCGCACTATGCACCAAAAAAGGCCTTTCAACCTAAATCTCGACAAATAGAGCCCAACTACAATGATTGCATATATAATGCCAGGGGTTGGTGCAGATATGGGGATAATTGCAGGTTTACACACAAAAATAAGTATGGAAAAGTTGGATTTTTTAATGGCAGAATTCCGAGAAATGAAGAAAAGAACATCATATCAGAACAGGAAGGAAGCATGGGAGAATCCATATTATTACCAATATTAAAAAATGGAAATGAAACACAAACCATAATAGTGATGAATGCACAGTGTTTAGTCACGAGTAACTCTAAAAGGAAAATAGAGTTCCTAGAAGAACTAACCCAAATTGAAAAAATAGATATATTAAATATAAGTGAAACATGGTATTCCCAAGAGACTGGCAGTGATGACCAGATAAAGGGTTTCCAAACTTATAGATCAGACAGAAAAAATAGGAATCAAGGGGGAACCGCAATATATGGAAGAGACATAAATCAAGGAAAAGTGTGTGAAAAATACAGCAACACAGAATGTGAATTGATTGCGGTAGAATTTGAATTTGAAAAACTAGTGAATATTGTAGTTTACAGACCCCCAAATACTAAGGAGTTTGACATAATAATAGAAAAAAATAGATGATATATGTAGAAACCATAAAGACTGGAATATACTCCTATCCGGAGATTTTAACTTTCCCTTCGTGAATTGTAAAGAACGGATAGAAGAAAGTGGTTGTATGTATACATATAAAAAAGAGAGTAATAGTAGCGCAGAAGATAAGAGGCAATTTGAAAAGCTTCAAGATATGCTATTAGAACATAATATGCAACAAATAAACCACATTCCAACAAGAAAGGAAAATGTCCTAGATCTAGTATTTGTGAATGAGGTGAATTATGTTAAAAAAAATAATAGTGTATAACACGGGAATTTCAGACCACAATGTCATAGAATTGATAGTTCATTCCAAAGCAAGTGATCACAGAATTAATAAAAGCACAAAACTTTGGGAAGGATATGGAAAATATAATTTTTACAGTAAGAATATAAAATGGTCAGAAATAAATGAAGAACTGAATAAAGAATGGAAAAATGTATTTATAAGTGATAATATACAGGTAAATACGGACATACTGTACAAAATACTGGAGAAAATTGTTGAAAAATATGTACCAAAAAAAAAAAAAAAAAAAAAAAAGACGTGCATACCAAGAGACAGAAGGATCTTATTTCAGAAAATTAGAAAGTGGAAGAAAAATATTGCAAAAGAAAAAAATGTGTGGAAAATGAGGGAAATAAAATATAAGATAGTGGTGTATGCATACAAGGGACCTAATAATGAGACAATCACAAACAAGGAAGCAATTAAAGACCTTGGTGTAATTTTGAATAGGAATATGTTATGCAACGACCAAATAGCAACACTGTTGGCTAAATGTAAAGCAAAAATGGGAATGTTATTCAGACACTTTAAAACAAGAAAAGCTGAACACATGATTATGCTTTACAAAACTTATGTGCGTAGTACACTCGAGTACTGCAATGTGATATGGTACCCACACTACCAAAAGGATATTGCGCAAATAGAGAGTGTACAAAGGTCATATACTGCTAGAATAGAAAAAGTTAAGGACCTTGACTACTGGGAAAGACTGCAATTTTTAAAACTATACAGTCTAGAAAGGAGAAGAGAACGCTACATGATAATACAAGCATGGAAGCAAATAGAAGGAATTGCTGAAAACATCATGGAGCTTAAAATATCAGAAAGAGCAAGCCGAGGTAGATTGATAGTGATAAAAATCATTCCAGGTAAACTGAAAAAGGCGCACAGGACATTAATCCACTACGCACCAGCATCGATAATGCAGCGACTATTTAATGTGCTGCCAGCTCATCTAAGAAACATATCAGGAGTGAGCGTAGATGTGTTTAAGAATAAGCTCGATAAATACCTAAGATGCTTCCCAGACCATCCAAGACTGGAAGATGCAAAATACACCGGAAGAGGCATTAGCAACTCTCTGGTGGATATACGAGGTGCCTCACACTGAGGGACCTGGGGGAACCCAAACAGAAAATAAGGCAATAAGGTAAGGTAAGGCTCTCTCTCTCAAAAACATAAACACACACATACACACAATCCTAAGTGTTAAGTATTCAATTTATTAATTAGAGATAAAGAGATTATATTTTTAACATAACTCGAGTTGAAAGAAGTGGAAAGACTTTTTACAATTCGATGAGATGGGAATTGCCCTAGGTTGATAGTTGAATGGATGGATACACCGGCTACAATAACTAAGATAAATCTCAGAGGCGATGTTAACTGATTAGGTTTCCTTGGAATGTCTATTTATGTAATTATAGATATTACTGCTGAAATGTATTATAACTTTTATGGGGATGCTGTTGTTATATGATGCATTTTCAATCAAAAATATTCAATTACAAATAGAAAAGGGATTCAAAACCATGAAAAATACATGTAAAATTAATGGCAATTGCTCCAGAAATCAAAGGGCTTCCATTCTTTTTTTATTTTAGGATCCTTGCTTTGTATAGAAAGAGCTATAAATATAATAGAGAGCAAGGCAAGAAAAGGGTTTCTATCAACATCTATAGAAAAGGAGAGATTACGCAACTATGTGCCAGAGAAGAAATTAGTATGGAATCATGCTACCCACAACGAATTCCTCACACGTGAAATCCTCAAACTTAATTTGAAAACTACGAAAATAGAAAAATGAAACTTGAACTAACAAAAAAAAAAAAAAAAAAAAAAAAAAAAAAATTGGTATGAATACCATATATCAGGATTTTATTATATTCTGTGCACGGGATTAAAAATAATTCGCTTGACGAAGAGAGTCTCCTGATGAATAAAGACTGCCACATCAGAAATCTTCCCCATTGACTCCATCACCAAAACGTGGATAAATGTTATGCACGAAGGTTTTTTTGTATCAAAACCTTAATTTTGCCGAAGGACAAATCTTGGTGTAGGCTCATCTCTACTCATGACCGGATATTGAAAGTCTTTTCCCACTAACAAACGACCCCGTACCGAAAGCAATTTACGATATATGAATACATATATATATATATATATATATATATATATATATATATATATATATATATATATATATATATATATATATATATATATATATATATATATATATATATATATATATATATATATATATATATATATATATATATATATATATATATATATATATGTGTGTGTGTGTGTGTGTGTGTGTGAATATATATATATATATATATATATATATATATATATATATATATATATATATATATATATATATATATATATATATATATATATGTGTGTGTGTGTGTGAATATATATATATATATATATATATATATATATATATATATATATATATATATATATATATATATATATATACATATATATATATATATATATATATATATATATATATATATATATATATATATATATATATATATATATATTTATATATATATATATATATATATATATATATATATATATATATATATATATATATATATTTATATATATGTATATATATACATATATATATATATATATATATATATATATATATATATATATATATATATATATATATATATATATATATATATATATATATGTATATATATATATATATATATATATATATATATATATATATATATATATATATATATATATATATATATATATATATATATATATAAACACACATACAGAAACACACACACACACACACACACACACACACACACACAATATATATATATATATATATATATATATATATATATATATATATATATATATATATATATATATATATATATATATATATATATATATATATGTATACACACATACACACACATATATGTATATATATATATATATATATATATATATATATATATATATATATATATATATATATATATATATATATATATATATATATATATATATATATATGTGCATCATTCAAGGAGCATCCAGAGGAAGTGCACGTAAGATGTACTTTTGCCAAAGAAGAATAGAAACCGCATATGTATTTATATGTCGATAAAACTACACATATATGGCTGATGTGAGTCTATACTGGGTCGTGCTTGTTGCCAAATGTAAACATATGACCAACAGCAGGAGTCATCAAACGTCCAATGAAAGATATCTTGTAATAGCGCATTTGTGGAGGCAATATAGATGAGGGTAGTTCTTGTACAAGAGAGAAAATAGAAATGATCGTCCTGGAACGCACTTCTTGAAGAACAAGACTACTCTATCTATTTCTATGATAGAAGTGCATCTGAGAGTCACGCTTTTTTTCCTTTTTTTTTCTTCTTCCCCTTCACTAACAAGCTACTGAAAGGATCACCTATTACTAGCTACTAACTGAAATGTTCACTGCATGTCCCGTAGAGTTTTTTATTTCAGTGTTCGTGATTTTACAAACTTAACTTAGTTTTGATTTTTCTTTTTCTTTATATTTTTTTTATTGAGATGACACCTGCAGCATACATCGTTCGACAGATGAGGATCACCATCGTGTTCTGCAATGGCAAAAAGGGGTTCATCCCCTATTCCAACCTCCTCCCCTAGAACAAGAGTGCTGAAGGGCACGATAAAAAACCAAGATGCCTTTCTTTGAGGAGCCATACAAAGCTCCCCCAGTCTCCTGCAACGGAACCAGTCCCTGTAACTTCAAAGGACCACCCAGCGCAGACCCCAGATCACCCACCAGCGACCCAAGAAGACGTTGAAAATGAAAATAACCCTTCTCAAGAACCATCTTCGCAAATAGAAACAACTGGAGACTCGAAGATTAGGCTGACTCCAGGACCCAGCATAACATCCTATGCTGCCTTAGTAGCCATGGAGGGTAGCAATCCTCACCTCAACATGACCATACGTCCCAATAGCAGGGGACAACTGGTCATAACAGCTAAAGATGAGCCAACAAAGACCTACCTTGAGCAATAAGAAAACGTGCTAAAACTGGACATCAACGAAAGGCCCACCACTATTATCATTGTCTATGACCTCGACCTTATACTAGAACCTGTGCTCCAACATCCCTCCATCATCACTGTCAAGAGATGTGAAGGGAAAGTCGGAGGTAGATCCCACAAATTGGAGGCCGTCCACAAGGGATCTCCTCACCTATCCTTTGGCCTTTGGGGCACGTTCCGCACCGAGTAGTACATCAAGGAGCCACTTCGATGCTTCCGGTGACAGAAGTTTGGTCACCACAAATCCCGCTGTACAGGTCCAGAGATCTGTGGGGTTTGCAGCAATAGACAACACCCCACCGCCCACTGTATTGCCAGGCATAAAGCAGGGCACAAAACCATCCCCGCTGCCCTAACTGTGGAGGATCCCATCATGCTTGGCATGATAGATGCCCCCACAGACTTCACAGAATTGCAGAACGCCAAGGAGCAGACCACCAAGGAGCAGACCGCCACTACATCCTTCATCCACGTCACCAGCGTCGAACGCAGCCACCTCCAACTAAACAAAACCCTCCCCAACCACACCTCCCAACAAAATCCTAACCATTCCAGACATGCCATTCCTGAGCCTTCCCAACCCCCCCCCCCCTCCAGCTCCTAAACCTCAACTTCCTCCCAAACCTCCTCCCAAAGCAAAAAGATCCCCAACCCATACTCCTCGCACTCCCTCACCTTTAAAACTTACCTCTCCAACCAATTCTCCCAATGCCACCCAGCCAAAACAATCATAACCCAACCCATCCTCCTCTGCACCGATCACTCACACACCCAACATTTCCCAATCTTTAAGAGAATTTCCTAACCTACATTCCACCGTCACAAGCAAATCTAGCGCCTCACACCCCTCCAAACATCCTTTAAACATTGATCGTAGTGAGTACGACCTTTCTGCTTGTCCCATGGATGCTCTGCTAGCAGCCATCAGCAACATCTTTCATAACTTGCAATCCCGCAAAATTAAATTTACACATGAGTCTCTGGATGACTTCGTGTTTGCCAACGCCACCAAGGAACTAAGAGCTCAATTCCCTTCATAGTTCCCTCTGCAAATGGACCTAATAAAACCACTTGCAACAACCAAAACACCGAAGTAAAAGTGCTCCAATGGAATATTTTTGGACTTCGAAACAAGCTTACATTTCTCAAGTCTCAAACCTCAGTGCAAAACCCTGACATATTCATACTGCAAGAAACTCTGCTTAATGAGAACATACCATTCACGTTCTCAGGATACAAAGTATACACAACGTATCAATCACCAACGACAAGAGGACTGACTACCCTCACCAAAAGCAGCATCCCCTCCAAACTACTACCAAGCATAGACTATGGGACAGAAGCAGAGACTCTTAGTGTCCAGATATCTCTCCTAGCCACGACGCTAACAGTCCACAACATATACAAGTCCCCAGCAAAAAATATTGATGCCGAGGCACTCCTTGTAGCAGCCTCCAACAAAGACTCAATTATTCCAGGTGACTTTAACGCCCATCATCAGTTCCTGAACTCAGAATCAGAAACAAATCAAACTGGCAGACATTTGCATGCCCAACTGCAAGAATATCCTGATGTAGCACTGCTCAACAACGTCAAAGAAGCCACCCATCTAAAAGGAGGTCGCCTAGATCTCACCTTCTTATCCAGTGCCATACAAAGAGGAGCCAAATGGCAACCACATCCAGTACTAATTATTGATCACTTTGCCATTGAAGTAACAATCGAATTGCAGAAATACCCACCTCCTCCCCCACCCCCAAAAAGGTGGAACCTAGAGGTTGCTAACTGGGAAACATTCGAAACAGCCATGACAGATTGGGCTCTGGAATATATCAAACACCCGCACAATGATATCTCCACCATATCTACCGACTTCAGCAAACAACTAGAGGTAGCAGCCAGTGTATCTTTGCCACAAAAAAAGAACTCTGAGAAGAAACATGCTGATGCCTGGTACTATAACAGCCGCATCAAAGAAATGAATGCTAGAATAAACAGGTCCAGGAAACTTCTCAAAAGACACAGAACTCGTGAGCTACATAATCTACTTGTACAGATCATCAAACATTCTGTACAAGCATCACTGGAAGTTAAACTAGACAAATGGTACTCATGATGCAACGAGGTCAACTTCAGCACATCCGTAGCCAAAATATGGGGCTGGTTTAACAAAGTGTCTGGGAAGTACAATACACCCAGAGTCACACACCGAGACCCATTAGCTGAAGCCAACAGGATTGCTAATAACTTTGCGGACAGAAAAAAAAGCACCAATCTACCTCTGCTAACTATCAACAGGCAGAGAACACTGCTCCCAATCAGAAACAACATCATAGAAGCTGCCTGCAACATGGTAGATGACACTGATCACCCCTATACCATGGAGGAATTAAATACGGCCCTATCAAAGGGCAGGAAGGATACTGCCCCTGGAGCCGATCTCATCGCATACAGCATACTAAGGAACATGGGAAACCATGCTAAATTGGTCTACCTGCATTTGATAAACAGGACACACGCGGAGAGACTACGTCCAACTACATGGAACCAACAAGACACCAAACCTATTCCAAAACCCAAGGAGGCAAATACCTACCGACCTATAGCTTTGATAAGCTGCATAGAGAAAGTAGTTGAGAGAATGGTACTCAATAGACTGCATTGTAAATTAGGCCAACCTCATCATCGCCTATATGCCTACAGAAATGGCATAGGCACTCAAGAATGCATTATAGATGTCCTGTCAACAATTAATGACAAAAAAAGATTTTATCATTTTCCTTGATCTCAAGAAAGCCTTTGAGCTAGCCAGCTCACCAGCTATACTCTTCATACTTGTTGAAAAGGGAGTGAAAGGACACTTACTAGCCTGGACTCGAAACTACACACAAAACCGAGAAGCCAGAGTCACTTTCCAAGGAAAAACCACTGAGTTCATTCCCTTAGAAAACGATACACCACAAGGAGGCATATTCAGCCCCTATCTTTTCAATCTACTAATGGAGAACTTAGCCACTTTAAAACTCCCAAATGGAGTGGAAATTTTCACATAAGCCGATGATATATGCATAGTATGCCCAAATAAAGCTCATGCCAGAAATATCACTCAAAAAGCACTTGACATGATCCAGGCCAAATGCAAGGATCTTGGCCTAAAGATCAACACCAACAAATCCAAAGCAATGGCTATAAAACATTCGCAAAAACCTCAGAACTTCACACTGAGGGGTGAGGACATCGAATGGGTGAGTCAATTCATGTACCTTGGGGTAGTCATTAGCAAAACCCTATCACCAGCCAATGAAGTAACCTACCTCAGAGAGAAGACAAAAATTCGTCTATCAGCCATGAAACGCATGACCTCCCTTAAACAAGGATTGTCAAAAAACCTCGTAAGACTGTTTTACCTAAAAGCAATTCGTTCCCACATTGATTATGCAGCACAAACACCTACTGCATTGACCGAAACTCAAAAAGCATCATTAGAAGTAATCAAAAATAATGCCATTAGATTCATTAGTGGCTCTCCAATGTGGACAAGACTCTGCTTACTTAGAGCAGAAACCAACCTAATTCCGATGTCAGCCAGGATTGACATCAGGAATAGCAGCATTATATTCAAGTCAATCTTCGCATACAGAAAAAGCCCACTCACCGATAAAATAAAAAGGCTTCTACTTCTTGCTGAAGAACTGGATCCTCCTAACTTCCATGCAAACAAATTACTGGATACACTCAGAAGAATGCAGATGCAAAATGAGGCTCACAAAATCAAGGGACAACAAATGCATGAAGGCTACATCCCTCCTTCTCCTTGGGATTGTGATCCTATCATATACAACTTCACTATCCTACCAGCAGGAAGCAAGACTCTCTGCACGCCAGTGCAACTCACTGCAGCTGCAAAAAATGCAATCAAGAACACACCTGTGCCTCACACCTATTATACAGATAGATCAGTTGACCGTGCAATCCCTGCAGCTGCTGCTGTAGTTATCTCTACATCAGCAGAATATAAAGCAAACTGGATATTTTCAAACCATGCCTCCACATTGCAAACTGAGCTAGTGGCCATTGCAAAAGCTCTAGACCACTTTGCCAATCAACATAACGGGAACACAGCGATCCATACAGATTCCAGAGGAGCCACGCTGGCCCTCAGCAACAAGGAACCTACAGAGAATGTGTACCTCATCACTGCAATCAAATTCTTAGCCCTGCTCCACCAAAGAAACAATAGGCAAGTCACCTTGAATTGGATTCTAAGTCATACAGGAATATCTGGCAACGACGAGGCCGAGCACCTAACTAAATCGGCCTTAATGTGCCAAACTATTATCATTACTCTGCAACGGTCAATAAAACCATTACAAGTAAAATGGTTACCTACTGCAACATCCAAAAGACTAGTGAAGTAAGAAGAGCCTTCCTAGATGGATCAAGATCAGCAAAGTGGTATATTAAAGCTACAAACATACTACCACACCCAATTGCAAGATGAACACCTCGCCAGGACGCAGTAATCATCTGCAGACTGCGACTGGGATATCTATGCAACTGGCAAATCATCTTAGATAATGGCCAAGACCCTGCAGCACCGCATAGACCAATCAGACCATGCAAGTACTGTAATCAAGACAAAGAAGAACCTTTACAACACTATCTACAGCAATGTCAGGAAACAAGCCTGCTTCGGCAGGATCTTAATCCTAACACTGCAACTGCAACACCAATTGTCAAGCATATTATTGACAATCACAACACTCATTCAGCCTTTGTCGCAGCTACCCTCCACTGAGATAACAATGCAACAATGCCAACGAGAAATCAAAGCGGCAATTACAAGAAAAACCTTATCCCCTTGCAATTGCTATGCTGGGAGCGGAACAATTGCTGGCGGCTGGTGGCCATGTCTTTCGCTCCTCTCAGCTGGTAACCCGATGTCGCACAGCGGCCTGTGTTGCCAGTCTGGGGGTGAGGTCGGGGTCGTCGGCGGTCTTTTTGACTTCCAGCATATCTTTTTCTCCTCTCAGCTGGTAGCCCGATGTTGCACAGCGGCCTGTGTTGCCAGTCTGGGGTTGGGGTCGGGGTTGTCGGCGGTCTTTTTGACTTCCAGCATATCTTTCTCTCCCCTCAGCTGGTAACCCGATGTCGCACAGTGGCCTGTGTTACCTTCTTTACCTTCAATCTCCCTTCTTTTTCAGTTCAGGCATCCCTCCAAACCACCTTTGTTTGTCTCAATAAATAAAATCACAAGTAACCTTTATTTTAACGTTTTTTTATTATTCACAGGTACAGGAATTTTGTATTCCACCCTATCTCTACCACTAAAACCGCTATAATTCCTCTTTTTCAGCTCTCTCCCACTCAGCTGTAATCTCACACTATCCCTCCATCTCACAACTTAAGCTTAAACCACTGTGAAGTTTTTTACTTCACCTATATCACCCAAAACCTATCCCAATATCCTTAAATAAATGTTGCAGAATATCCTCCACCCAACTACCTATCCCAATATATCCTACCTAAACACCTACGGGCTTCAAGATTGCAAAAGCCCGTGTCTGGCCAACAGGGCCTGGCAATCTTCAACAACAACAACAAGTCACGTTTGTAACTCTGGCCAACCAGGAAAAGGTCTTCAAGAAGAGGAGAAAAACGCTATTGAATATCATCCTTTGAGTGTAACTCGAAAAACTACACTGTGATGGGAATTTCCATCCTTGGCTGTGAATGTGGACTAAGCTACTCCATAGATACTTTGGAATTCTGTAGATGGGACTGGCAAAACCAAGACAGCCTGCAAAAGCAGGTACATTATGACACTTCTCTCCGGAAGGTTCTTGGAAGGTTTTCCCCTTGCTGAATATATCTAGGAAATTATTAAAATTTATAATTTTCGTAGGCAAGAGAGGAAAACTTCTGTTTTATTTAGAAATGTAATAGGTTATTCTCAAGACATAATTATATTTGTATGGAGACTAGTTCGTAGATAGTTAAATATCTATTTCAACTTCTGAACAAAAAGTACTTGCAATTAACCCCGTTGACTATTTGGGGTCTCCGTTTTCCCCATTTACAGATTAGAGGTCCTTCATCTAAATAGTACTGGTTTTCTTCAAAAGCTTGTTGACACAACTATTTGTTTTAATTAAAGCCTGAGTTTGTGGATGGGGGAAAAAATACATTTCGTTACTTAATCACATTCATCTAACTTAGTCTAGGATGCCTGGTATAACACACTAACCCCTGAGGAGGGGGTGGTGTGGGGAATGGGGGCAGGATGTCGATGTGAGCAAAGAAACTCCAAATACCAGCCCTAACTTTAAAATTCCGAATGATGATAAAAACTGGACAGATACCTGTTTTTATCTGGTTTTTATCACTGTCCGAATAAGTTGGTAACTTCAGCAGTGACTGTTAAGCTGTTCCTGGTAATAATTGTACAGAATCAATTAAAGTAATATAACAACATATATCACTATTGATGAATAATCCACTTAGAAATATAAGCTTAAGAACAATAGAAGGCCCAGTTTTATCCATATGGATATTATACTGAGACTGTTCTTTTTAAAGGGTCTACTTTTTAGTTCTAAGATTATTAACGTATACATTTTCTGTCTTTTTCACATAAGCAATCCTTTTTAATTAGTAGTTTCGGCATAGACCTCAATGAAATATGTGTTCTCGAATAAAAAGGAAAAAAAAGCTAAAAATGTATACTGTTTTTTAGAAGAAAGTCTTTGAGGGAGCTGTCGACACCTCAACTTCCAGGAAAAGTCTAATGAGATTCTTGAACACAACTTCCTGTTGCTTAAAATTTTTCTTTCTCCTTAATGTCATTACCGCACCATATCTCGTTTTAATTATAAATGAAAAACCACTTGAAGAGAAAAGTTTGGAAAATTTAAATGAAAAATCTGTCTAAATTTGGATGCTAGGTTGAAGAAACACAGGAAAGCCTCTATGGTAGTGGGGGTATTTCTTATAATACCTAGATCAACATAATAATAATAATAATAATAATAATAATAATAATAATAATAATAATAATAATAATAATAATAATAATAATAATAATAATAATAATAATAATAATGTGAAGCAAAAAAAGGAAGGGTAGAAGAAGAAGAAGAAGGCCTGAATAAACTTCGGAATTGAGCATTCTATTTTGAGACAACTGTGTCGAAAATTTAAATGAGGACAAGAAGTGCGATTTAATCAATACTGAAAACTAATTGGCTTCTCCATACTCCATAATATTCTATGATAATTTATATATTTTCGATAACAGAAGTGTATTGGTATTTTAACGCTCAATGAGTGTACGATAAGACTGGTCATTGTAATTCAAGTCTGGGAAAACATAATGAGATGTTTATTAATTTATGAAATTCTGTATCACACATCAATAGTTTCACATGAGCATAGGGTATGGTGAATAATTAATCAAAACACGGGTGTTTTTTACAAATAACAAACATTCGTGAATGTAGAAATATTACCAATAATATTTAATTTTTAGACAATTTTCTTTTCAACTCCTTTTAGGTCAGATTTTCTCTGGAAAGATTTACGAAAGGGAACTGTTATTAACTTTGGAATTTCAAAGATTTTAAATGGAGAACAATGCCTGAATTCCTCATTTATTACCACAAATCTCTCTCTCTCTCTCTCTCTCTCTCTCTCTCTCTCTCTCTCTCTCTCTCTCTCTCTCTCTCTCTCTCTCTCTCTCTCTCTTTATATATATATATATATATATATATATATATATATATATATATATATATATATATATATATATATATATATATATATATATATATATATATATATATTTATATACATATATAATTATACATATGTATACATATATCTATGTAGATATATATATATATATATATATATATATATATATATATATATATATATATATATATATATATATATATATATATATATATATATATATACACTGTATAAATATACATATATAACTATGTATAACTATATATATAAAACTTCTAGAATACTGTGTTGTATTGAGCTTCATGTTGGAGAAAGCCTGCCTAGTATTTCGAACAGGATAGAATTGTCCAGGGAGATCTGAATATAAAGTATTGTCAGAGTTATGAAGAACCTTGTACAACATGCATAATGAACTAATTAAACGACGGTGCCAAATATTAATATCTAGATCTAGAATAAGAAATTTAATAGACCGTAAGATTTTGTCTAACAAATTTAAGATGAGAATCAGCAGCTGAACACCAGACAGGACAACAATACTCGAAACAAGGTAGAATGAAAGAATTAAAACACTCCTTCGGAGTAAATTCCACCGAAAATCTTGTAAAACTTTCTCAATAAGCTAATTTTTTTGTGCAACTGAATAAGAAACAGACCTAATGTGTTTCTCAAAAGTAAATTTACTGTCGGGAATCACACCTCATATTTTGAAAGAGTCATACAAATTTAAAGAAACATTATCAATACTGAAATTCAGATGTTGAGGATTCACCGTCCTTGACCTACTTACAATCATACATTGAGTTTTATTAGGATTCAACTTCATACCACATAATTTACACCATACACTAATTTTAGCTAAATCTCTATTACGGGATTCACCAACCCCAGACATACATTCAGGGGATGGAATTGATGCAAAGAGAGTAGCATCATATTCACATGAAACGAGCTTGTTTTCTAGGCCAAACTGCATGCCGTGTTTATATAGTATGAAAAGTAATGGGTCAAGAACAATACCCTGTGGAACACCGGATATCATATTCCTATACTCACTATGGTGCCCATCAACAACAACTCTTTGAGATCTATTACTTAAAAAATCAATGATAATGCTAAGAAACGACCCACCCACTCCCAACAGTTTAAGTTTCAAAACATGGGCCTCATGATTAACACGGTCAAAGGCAGCACTAAAAACCAGGCAAATCATACAAACTTCCTGACCACAATCAAGAGATTTCTGTAGAGCATTGGAGATTTTAAGAAGGGCAACACATGCTCCAAGACCTTTTCGAAAACCAAATAGCAAACTAGGGAATAGATGATTATCTTCAGCAAACCTATTAAGACGTTTTGCCGGAAGGCGTTCAAAAACTTCAGAGAATATGGGAGTTATGGAAATTGGGCGGTAATCAGTGGGACTTGAGCTACCACAAACACATTTATATAGAGGAGTAACATTACCAGTTCTCCAACAAGTGCTAAAAGCTCCTCTTCTTGCTAACTTCCGCAAAATAACAGATAACTTTGGAGCTAAGAAATCTGCTGTCATTATGAAAAACAAAGTAACGATGTCATCAGGGTCTATACCTTCATAAGCATCAAGGTCCATCAACAGAGCTTTAATATCACGAGATCGAAAAGCTAAACTAGTTAGTTTAGCCTCAGGAAAACAGGAATAAGGAAGTTCTAGTTCTTCATCACTCTGTTTACTGTCAAAAACATCAGCCAACAAGGTTGCCTTTTCCTTTGGACAGTGAGTGACTGACCCATCTGGTTTAAGTAAAGGGGGAACTTTTGAATCTACACCAAAGAGGGCATATTTAAGGGTGTACCACCATTTATGTTCATGAGTTGTACCAGAAAGGGTTTCTTTTATGGTTAAATTGTACTCCTTTTCAGTTGAGGCATAAACTCTATGAGCAAAAGCTCGAAGCTGAGTATAGTTGCTTCATGTCAAATCTGTTCTGTTACCCTTCCAATGATGATAGGCCTCCTGCTTCTCCAAATATGCACCTATACAATCATCATTGAACCACGGTTTGTCCATAGCATGTGAAAAGGGATACAGCTATCAATTCTGTTGGTTAGATTCTCATTCAAAGGGACAACAAGATTTACATTACTATATAATTGTGACCAATTCAAGCACAAAAGATCATGCACAATCCCATTCCAGTCTGCTTGGGATTTCATATAGATTTTACAAGAGTATGATATATCATGGACAGGCTGCTCAGTCTTCACTACAAATGAAATCAAGGCACGATCAGATGTCCCGACTGGAGAACCAACCTTACTAGTTATAACGCCAGGGGAGTCAGTGTATACCAGGTCCAAGCAATTACCAGACCTGTGAGTAGCTTCATTTATGCTTTGCTCACAGCCTGATTCCGAGGCAAAGTCTAAAGCTCGTGTGACGAGCCGAGAGAGGGTTGTGAACTCAAAGGCAGGATGCTATCAACTGAGTATATTTATTAAAGAACACTCTCGTTTATATACAAAACCTCGAGGCAACAGAAAAATATTTGTTCGAGAAAATGACAATGTTACATAAGTGACACGCCAACATGACTATTCTGGTTCTTTTAAGTGCGAGGGAAGAGCGCAGATACAAGCATGATATATGCAAAATAATCTATGTACGATCGTGTGACATACGGTTGGTACATGGCTCCCCCTTAAAAATTACTTTCTGTACATGTTAAATAGGGCGCCTTGCTCTAGAGAGGCGAACTGTAGGCGGGTCATCTGGTAGTAGATCAGCAGTTTATAGACGATCAATGGAGACCCAGTCTTCTTTGCCACGAATATTTAGTAGGAAGGCTTTCGGACTGCATCGGATCATAAGGAAAGGGCCTGTGTAAGGGGGCGTCAGCGGTGGCTTGGTAGTGTCGTTGCGCAGGAAGACGTGCGTTGCAGAATGCAAGTCTGTAGGTATGTGATGCTTCGTTGGGGGCTTGTAAATCTGGCGGCATGGAGTACATTTTCCCACGACGTGACGTATGCGCTGGAGATCATCGGAGGAGGTTGTAGAAGGAAAAAAATTCGGGCGGGAGGACCAACGGGTCCCCATACACCATTTTAGCTGCCGAGACGTCGAGGGCGTCTTTAGGAGTGGTCCTTAGTCCCAGGAGGACCCAGGGAAGCTGAGTAAACCAGTTTGAATCCTTGCAGCGGGACATCAAAGCTGCTTTGAGGGTGCAATGGAAACGTTCAACCATTCCATTGGCAGCGGGGTTGTAAACCATTGTCTGATGCCCAGGAGATTCGCTAATGATGTCCACAATTGAGAGGTGAAAGTGGTACCTGTGTCATAAGTAATATGCTCAGGGATACCAAAACTTTTACTCCATCCTGAGAGTACTGCAGATGTACAAGAGGCGGACGTTGCAGTTTCCATGGGAATGGCTTCAGGCCAACGAGTGGAGCGGTCGAAGACAGTAAACAAGTAACGATGTCCTTGTGATTTTCGTAGGGGGCCTACAATGTTGACGTGAATGTGTGCGAAACAACCCTGTGGTTGAGGAAAGGTGCCCACTCTTTAATCTGTGTGTCTATGTACTTTGGAAGTTTGGCAAGAAGTACAGGCGTGGACCCAATCCTTAGCATCCTTAGAAATGCCGTGCCAAATGAACTTTGCCATCAGCAACTGTGCAGTAGAACGGCACTAGTGATGTGAAAGGCCGCAAAATGAAATCAAACACCTGTCAGCGCATGGGAGCAGGAATCCAAGGTCGTGGTCTGCCAGTACTGACGTCACAGAGGAGGGTGGTGTTGGAGTCGTTGAGGGGGAAGTCTTCCCTCGGAGGGACGTGCAGGATGTCCTACAAGCTTGATATTCTGGATCCTGTCGTTGGGCTTCAGCCAGGGGGTTGTAATCCAATCCCAGTTGAACGGCAGCCAACGTGTTTCTTGACAGGGCATCGGCAACGGGATTCATTTTCCCAGGGACGTATTGAAGGGTGCAATTGTATTCAGCCACGGCTGAGAGATGTCAGCAATGCCGGGCGGACCAGGCATCAGACTGTCGAGTAAATGCGTGCACCAGAGGCATGTTGTCTGTGCGAATGACGAAGGGCGTATCTTCTAAGAAATGACGAAAGTGACGGACAGCCAAGTGCACCGCCAGCAATTCTCGATCCAAGGTAGGATAGCCTGATTCTGCCTTGGACAGTTTTCTGCTGAAGAAAGCCAATGGGCGGGGCGAGCCGTTGACCACCTGCTTGAGTAATGCACCAATAGCAACGTCACTGGCATCGGTGAAGAGAAGGAGAGGGGCGTGTGGGATATTAAAAGTGAGAGCCGCAGCAGTTGATAGAGCCTTCTTTGCATCACAAAAGGCTGCTTCTTGAAGGGGACCCCACTTCAGGTCCTCTGGCTTGCCCTTGAGTGAGGCATAGAGGGGAGCAAGAGTGGCGGCAATGGCTGGCAGAAAATGATGATAATAGTTGATCATCCCCAAGAATTCCTGCAGAGCTTTGACGGTCGAGGGCGCAGGGAAGTTCTGAACGGTTGCTACCTTCTCAGGGAGGGGATGAACTCCTTCAAGAGTGATGCGGTGCCCTAAGAACGACACTTCGTTGGCGCCAAAGGTACACATGTCGTACCAGACTACAAGGGCGTTTTGTTGCAGGCGATCGAGCACGATGCGCAGGTGACGGAGGTGTTCCTCTTTTGAGGAGGAGAACACAAGTATGTCGTCCACATAACATACACAGAAAGGGAGGCCCCCTTAGATGCCATCCATGAGGCGTTGTAATGGGCCCCAGGATTACAAAGGCCAAAACAGGATTAATTGAAGGGTATGTACCAAACGGAGTGGTAATGGCGAATTTGGGGATGTCATCTGGGTTCATAGGCACCTGATAATACCCCTTCAGGAGGTCGAGCGTAGAGAGAACCTTTGCTCTGTGCAGGTAGGAGGTCATGTCGGCAATGTTTGGGAGGGGGTAGTGATCCGGTTCTGTTTGCATGTGCAGGCGCCTGTAATCCCCGCACGGACGTAGTGAGCCATCTTTCTTCAGAACGATGTGTAAGGGTGACGACCATGGGCTGGAGGCCTTTTGGAAAAGGCCAATTTCCTCCATTTCGTCGAACGTCTGTTTGGCGGCTGCCAATCGTTCCGGTGCCAGACGTCTGAATTTTGCGAAGACTGGGGGTCCGGTCGTCTTGATATGGTGATAAATACCGTGCTTGGCAGGAACCGTGGGCGTTTGGCGAAGTTCTGGACGGAAAACTTCCGGGTACGACGTGAGGAGGTGGGCGTTGGCATCCGTGGGTGCATTGATGTGGAGAGCGAGGTTAGAGGGGGCGGGTTGAAGAGGTGTCAACAAGTACGAGTCTTCTTTGACCAATCGTTGGTTGGCGACATCGACCAGAAGGTGGAAAGGAGAGAGGAAATCCACACCGAGGATTGGCATTGTGACGTCAGCAACGAGAAACTTCCAATTGAATTTACCGTTTCCGAACGATAATGTGAGGTTCTCGTAACCGTAGGTGGGTATCGCAGATCCATTGGCAGGTATCAAGCAGACGTCGGCAGATGTAGGCAGACTACATCATGACTTGAAGAGTTTCCTTGTCAAAATAGAACGACAAGCACCCTTGTCTACCAAAAATTGCACGCTCGTTCCTGCATCCTGTAAAAAGAAAAGATTAGAAACATAGGAGGCCACTACCACGAGCGATGGCCTGGTTTCACGTGTTTTGGCCATTGCCAATTATTGGCACATTTCTTTGCTGTTGCCCCTAATCTGAAGTGGTACTTGCAAAACTGCGGCGGATGGGAGGTAGTAAGTGGCTGTAGAAGTCGTTCATTGGGGCGCGAGCGATTATTGGATGTTGGGTGCTGTCGCTGCTTCGGCACGTCACGGGGTCTGCTTTTATGTCCTACGACATTCATGTTAGCTTTGGTTGACGTTGAGTAGGCATCCTCTCGTCAGGGGTGGAGGCGTTGATTGAGATCTTGAAGTGGCTGTCCATAAGGGCGTCGACTTTGGTCATCAAGTCCTTTATGGGTAAACTATCGACATAGGGTAAGGCAGCGCATATAGGTCCGGATAAACGGAGTATCCAAAGGGCACGAAGTAGGTTCACCTCACAAGGAGAGCTGTCTGCGGCAGGTTGAAGGCGAGCGGTACTGGTCATTTCCCTGAGGGTAAGCGAAGCCCTTTGGTCCCGCAAATGTTGTTGCGAGAGCTGAAAAAGCTTTGCTATACGGGCGGCTCGTGACGGCGAGTACTGCTGCAGAAAGCATGTTTTGAGGGCGTCATACGCTATTGGGGTGTCTCCTTGTTCACAAAGCCAGTCGGATATTTC
>NC_090737.1:109137080-109139580 GCF_036898095.1 Palaemon carinicauda | reverse complement strand
AGAGAGAGAGAGAGAGAGAGAGAGAGAGAGAGAGAGAATAAAGTCGTACTTACATGAAATCATAGATATTTGTACATGAGCGGCGCCATTGTTTGCAGGGATTCAGAAGAGCAAGACGGTTAAGGGCTTTTTAGTTATGCTTATGTAAAGATTTACTCTCTCTTTTGTCTTAGTCCAGGGTTTATTCAGAGTCAATATTTAAAGTCAAGAGTTTACATAATGTTTAGATTGTATCATTTTTGTCTTAGATGACTGGAGAACTTGGACAAGGAAAGGGTTTGAATTCTTTTTTTAACTTTTCAATGCTACCAA
Organism: Palaemon carinicauda; assembly: GCF_036898095.1. Lineage (NCBI taxonomy): Eukaryota > Metazoa > Arthropoda > Malacostraca > Decapoda > Palaemonidae > Palaemon > Palaemon carinicauda. The sequence goes on along the minus strand of NC_090737.1, from coordinate 109,139,268 downwards.
TCTTAATTGACTCATTTATATTTCCATTAAATATAAGTATCTATTTCTCTCACTTTAATCTACATATCTGTCAGGGTATTTTTTATTTAAATGTATAATTATCTAACTTTATGTTTAAATTCACACACATATACTGCATATATGGTATTTTAGCATGTTAATTTAAGTTTATAATAAACTGATGATATCTTAATCCCGTTCAAGAATCAAAGACCGCATCTCTCCTCAATATATAAGTTTGGGATAGTTTTCAGCTGAAGCAGAAAAAAAAAAAAAAACATATTTTTTTCTCCATTTATCAATAAGATTAAGTACGTGTTTCCAGTTACTTTTTCCCCGTGACTCTTCATCCCCAATGCAGTGGTTGAGCCATTAGGCTATATTATTATTATTATTATTATTATTATTATTATTGTTATTATTATTATTAATATTATTATTATTATTATTATTATTATTATTATTATTATTATTATTATTATTATTATTACTGGCCATGGTACGACCCTAGTTTGAAAAGCAGGAATCTATAAGCCCAAAGGGCTCCAATAGGGAAAAATAGCCCAGTGAGGGAACGAAATAAGGTAATAGATAAAGGATGAGAATAAATTACCAATAAATCATTCTAAAAACAGTAACAACGTTAAAATACTTATGTCCTATACAAACTATTAAGAACGTCAAAAACAGATATATGTCTTATATAAACTATAAAAAGACTTATGTCAGCCTGGTCAACATAAAAACCTTTGCTCCAACTTTGAACTTTTGAAGTTTTACTGATTTAACTACCCGATAAGAAACATCATACCACAACTTGGTAACAGCTGGAATAAAACTTCTGAAATACTGTGTAGTATTGAGCCTCATGATGGAGAAAGCCTGGCTATTAGAATTAACTGCCTGTCTAGTATTATGAACAGGATAGAATTGTCCAAGGATATATGAATGTAAAGGATGGTCAGAGTTATGAAAAATCTTATTCAACATGCATAATGAACTAATTGAACGACGGTGCCAAAGATTAATATCTAGATCAGGAATAAGAAATTTAGTAGACCGTAAGTTTATGTCCAACAAATTAAGATGAGAATAAGCAGCTGAACACCAGGCAGGAGAACAATACTCAAAACAAGGGAAAGAATTAAAACACTTCTTCAGAATAGATTGATCACCGAAAATCTTGTAACACTTTCTCAATAAGCCATATTTTGTGCAATTGAAGAAGACACAGACCTAATGTGTTTCTCAAATGTAAATTTTCTGTCGAAAATCATACGTAAAATCTCAAAAGAGTTATACAAAAGAAACATTATCAATACTGAGATCCGGATGTTAAGGAGCCACCGTCCTTGACCTACTTAAAATCACGGTTTGAGTTTTGTTAGGATTCAGCTTTATACCACATAGTTTGCACTATGCACTAACTTTAGATAAATCTCTATTAAGGGATTCACGAACCACAAGTCTACATTCAGGGGATAGTATTAATGCAAAGAGAGTAGCATCATCTGCATATGCAAAAAGCTTGTTTTCTAGGCCAAACAACATGTCATGTGTATATAGTATGAAAAGTAAAGGGCCAAGAACACTACCCTGTGGAACACCAGATATCACATTCCTATACTCACTGTGGTGCCCATCAACAACAACTCTTTGAGTTCTATTACTTAAAAAATCAATAATAATGCTAAGAAACGACCCACTCACTCCCAATGGCCTCATGATTAACAAGGTCAAAGGCATCACTAAATCAAGGCCAGTCATACGAACTCCTGATCACAATTAAGGGATTTCTGTACAGCATTGGAGATTGTAAGAAGGGCATCACATGCTCAAAGCCCATTACGAAAACCCAATTGCAAAGTAGGTAACAGATGATAACCTTCAGCAAAGCTATTAAGAGGTTTTGCCAAAAGACGTTCAAAACTTTAGATAATATGGGAGTTATGGAAATTGGGCAATAATCAGTGGGACATGAGCTACCACAAGCGCATTTACACGATGAATAACAATACCAATTCTCCAACAAGTTCTAAAAGCTCCTCTTGTTGCTAACTTGCGCAAAAAAAAAAAAAAAAAAAAAGCTTTGAAGCTAAGAAATCTGCTGTCTTTATAAAAAAAAAAAAAAAAAAAAAAAAACACGGAAAAATAATATTTGGGGCTACACCTCCATAAGCATCAAAGT
>NC_090737.1:109132068-109136580 GCF_036898095.1 Palaemon carinicauda | reverse complement strand
ACAATCTTAGGGATTAGGAAGTCATCCCGTTATTATAATGTCCATCCCATTACATGTGATACTTTTATATGTCCTGCCATTATTCACTCTTCCTTACATGTCGTTAGAATATCACCCCTTTTAGTTCACTCCCGTACCCATGTTGCACATTTTCTGTCATTTAGTGTTATTCTTATTATCATTTATTTCCATAGCTCTCTGAGTTATACCTAGCATATGTTCTAAGTTATTATTAAAGCTTAAAGAGTTTCAAATTTTAGAAAAAGTTGTGTTTGGCATTTGATAATCTTGTTTCATTTACAAAAAGCTCTCCTTCCCATGCTATATCTTCTTCTTTTTTAATGATAATAATAATAATAATAATAATAATAATAATAATAATAATAATAATAATAATAATAATAATAATAATTAATAATAATAATAATTATAATTATAAAATTTTATCAGGATAAGTGATTTAGAATATATTCCATCATTATCTTATCCAAAATCCCTTTAATTCTCTCTATGTACTGAATTCATTAGGAGGATAAAAGAATTACCTACCGTAAAACAGCAAGTAAATGTTGCATATGATTCCATTTCTGACCCCTTAATCAAAACGGCAATTAAATGCTTGTACAATTTGCTATACATTACATTCCATGACCTATATCAGTTTCTTTCTAAATTATCCATTAAATAAGATATTTTTTATGACTATAGAATATAATAGTTAGTTTTTTTTATCATTTTACCTATTTATCAGGCTATATCTCTTTACATATTTTTGCCCATACTATGAGTAGATTAGAAGTTGAACTAATTCTGATGATTTAATAGGATATTTTCAGGCTAATAATTTTACGCAAGCTCTTTTACTATAGGCTGAGATTTCCCCACTCAGATTTATATATTCTTTCAAACGCACAAACATAAACACACACACACTCACACAAATATATATATATATATATATATATACATACATACATACATACATACATATATATATATATATATATATGTGTGTGTGTGTGTGTGTGTGTGTGTTTGTGTGTGGAAAACTAGTTTTTTTGTGAAATGGTATTTATAACTTTTGGCCAAAAATAATTGTAAAAAAAATATTATGGTACACCTCACTTTATCAAAGAATCACCTGTCTAAGGAGACATGATAACTGACCGGCCAAAGCTTGCAATCTTGCATGGTTACTAACCCATAGTAATATCCAAGGGTCCTAGGTGATAGTTGCGGTATTCTCTCTCTCTCTTTTTTTTTTTTTTTTTTTTTTTTTTTTAAGTCAGACTCTGTAAATATATTTTCATATTTGACATTTCTTTTCCTCAGAAATTCTTAAATTCATTTTAATGTTCTTAACGTGCCAACAATCATTTTATCATAACACAGGAATCCAAGGTATATAGCCTTCTTTCAAAACATTACTACTCCATTATTAAATATGTTATGTTTTATTCTTATTTTCCTCCCCCCCCCTCTCACCTCTCTCTCTCTCTCTCTCTCTCTCTCTCTCTCTCTCTCTCCTCTCTCTCTCTCTCTCTCTCATATAAACATTGAAATAATTAGTTAAGCGTCTGTTGCAAGGTGTACTATTCGATAAGAGCCCTTTCCCTTATATCATGGACGAAGCAATGTGGTGTATGAAATCCTCCGAAAAGTGGATAATTTTTTCAAGTTCTTAAAAAGCTAAATGCAATGTGATAATTTTTAGTATTTATTTATAATTTAACGATATGAATGGAATGAAAATGAATGTAAAATTTGGGAATTTTAGTAAAGTAAGCACATTAGAAAATTTTCAGTAAAAGGATACAAAATGAAAGCGAAAATATATTTTAGGAAATCTTTGTTCCTTGAATACTGAAAAGTCCGTTAAAAGACTTAAAACTCCGCATACATGGTCGCTTCATAGGATCAGAAGACTTAAACTAACTCTGGTATCTTGGGCAGCTCGACCTTGGGGAAGCATTACTGAAAGTTTCAAGCTTAAACATTTCAACATTGCGTTCGTGGAGAATACAGGAAGATATTACATTTGATGATTTTCCAATTCTTTTAAATTTAGACTTATTCAGTAAACATGAAGCACGTATTGCAGCCGTTTCTTCTCTTCATTTAGCGTCGTTCAATTGCCGGTAGATATTTTGGAGATAAGAGCTTAATTTGCATTCTTCTTATCTAAACTTCCATATTTGTTTAAGATAATCAGGATAGAATATTTCTAGACCTTTCATATTTATAATCTAGACACCAATTGGATAAAATGATCTCTTCTCATTTTTATCAAACATCCTGACTTGGATTTTATAGAAAATAATAATCAGGTGATCAGTTGATCTAGTTTTATCTCTCCCTCCAAGTCCTAGATTCTTTTTAGACAGAACATTATAAATCTAAGTTATAAGTATCTTTAGTTTTAAATGTCATTTAAATCATGTTTCCTTTTTTTTTTTTAATTCATTTCATTTATATAGGTACATGTTCATTGGAAAAAACTTTAATGTGAGTACCAACATTGTAAAAAACTTCCAACTTCAGCATTACAGAATTTAGTAATCACCTACTTGCGTGGTTAAAACCATTATTAGTAGCGTGCGTTAAATATGATTGAGATATAGATCATTAAGGAATTAAAACATACGGATCAAAAAGAATATTACCTCGTTATCTCTATGCATTAGGTAAGACACGAGATTGAGCGAAGCTCTTCCCCAATACTGTTTATAATTGTGAGTAATGTGATTACTATGGATGAGTACCTTTGTGAAGAATAAGGAAATATCAATATTCTACAAAAAGTAAACAAATAGTCTTCAGAGGCTCAATTTTTAATAGATATTCATTGCAAAAAAGAAGATTTGTGATTTTTTGCTAATTGATTTAAAAAACGCATTAAAAGTTCAAAGATTTCATATCCTATTAAAAGGAATAATTCTAATATGGTGAGAATTTATAGAAAAACATACATACATTCAAGTATTTACATTGTAAGAACTACAAATATTTTCCTTATGGTCGCATATTAATTTTTCATCGCCTTTACCCTACAGACTTTACGATGCAAAAACACGTTATTTGGTCAATACCCACAAAAGTTATGAATACAAATAAGTACTTATGTTGGATAATACCAGTAGGAAAAGGTCCTACCACATCCATATGTACCCTCAAAAACTTTACACTAACCACTGGCCACTTTTTAGTTGATGGTGCAGTGTTTTTATGTTTTCAAAACAGTTATAAGCATGACAACAATACCGGACAATCTATTGCTTTCGGCATTTTTAAAAATTAAACTCACACGCCTTCCTATGCTTATGGACTTGCGTGCGCTGCTGCAATAGCATGTATCACTGAAAAGGGAGGATGAACTCATATACGAAATTCAGCTCTTTCTTGGTTTACGCACAGTATAAGATATACTTCTAAATAAAGAAATTTATGTTGCAGTACATTTGCACTCGGTACATTTATTCCCCTTTTGTCTTACTTCTCAACCGCCTAAGTAAATTACACCTTCATTATCAGGGTATTCATTATGGACACCCTTGAACTCGTTATTTCCTCCCACATGCAGTCACTTTGGCCAATTCTCTCTCTCTCTCTCTCTCTCTCTCTCTCTCTCTCTCACACACACACACACACAGTTGCCATTCTTTGACTGTTCATCGATATCTTTCTCAGGATTTTTTTTTTCTATTCAGGACTAATTATTCTCACATTTAGGATTTGTTTTTCTTCTTCTGTGATCCAGCTGTTCCTCCCATCATTGTACCTCTTGATAGGCTAATATTTATTACATTAGTTTTCATCTGATATATGGACAGAACTAATTATATTGAATTTTAACAGACTTTCTATTCACATACAAGTAAATATATAAAAAAAAAATCCCAAAAACGAAAAACAAAATGTAAGTTCCGAGGATCAGTTTGCACCTTGGTGTTTTCACCCTAACAAAAGAAAAAGAAAAAGAAAAAACATGCCCTTCTAAAACATACAAAATAGCCAATGCCTCTCGTTATAAGTTATTATACTTCTTTCGCTGCACCTATCAATGCCATTGAAACATAACCAACAGGTTTGTGGAACTGAAAATCTATTGAATGCACATCCCTTGTTGCAATGCCTGTGTTTAGTCTTGGTTTAAAAGTGTGAACATAAAGGGGACCTCATGAATGTTTTAGAAAACACAGGTGTTAATGCGTCAGAATTCTCCTTTTCAGTAATTCCTCTTTCCTGTCCACATTCCTTAGTAGTGTGGTGGCCAGTGCACAATGGATGTGAATGACGGTCTCTGACATGTTAGAGTTTGTCTTTGTTAATTGCATTTACATAGTAGTGCAATGACAGACTGCCAGATTTGTAGAGTGGATTCTTTCTACACATTTGCAGTCGTCGTTGGATTTCCACATAGTTGCCCTCTTCTCTATATTAATGACAACTGGTAAGAGTCTATCCGGGATGTTGTACCATCTCATCCTTCTAGCAATGCATACACTGTTAATA
>NC_090737.1:109119568-109124568 GCF_036898095.1 Palaemon carinicauda | reverse complement strand
AATCACATTAGCGTTAGAAACGCTTGGCACACATGTCTGAACTTATGCAAGGTTCACCTTTGAAAGAAGGAACAGTCTATATGGGCACTTGGTGCCCTTATTTAGTTTGTAGTACAGTATGTACCTACACACTCACCCTGGACTCAATCGTCCCAATTAAGACCACTGTTCCTCGCAGAGTTAAACAGTAGGGTTAACTACACGACCCACTGCTACCACAGATCTCTTAAGTTCCTCTACTTGCTTCGCATAGTGGCGAAAGAACACCCTGGAAGACTTCCAGCCCGTGTATGAACGGAGATGTTCAAAATCCATACAATTAAAGAAATTTAGGGATGAGGCAACTTTCCTCGGATAGTGACCTGCGGGTGTACTGTCAGGATCCGCTCTGCGAATAAAATATGTCATTTTCGCTCTGAGTTGATTCAGAGATAAATTTGAGCCTGATGTTTCTCCCCTGAATAGTTGACTACCCTTGAAGTCTGAAGTTCTACGAAGATAGACCTTTAGGCATTCTACTGGACATAGAGATGCATCTTCTTTCAGAGGGCAGATTCTCCAGGGACCCCACCTGTTGGTGGGTAACTCATTCTTGGCGAGAAACGTAGGATCCGGAAACAGGTTCAGCTCCCCCCCATCCAGGAACTGAACACGACCTGCCTCTCTCGAGAGGGCTACGATCTCACTAACCCTGGCCCCGGACGCGAGTGCAAATAGGAAAATAACTTTTTGCGTCAAATCCTTTAACGCACATTCTTCATTGCTCAACAAGGAGGCAAAATGAAGAACTTTGTCTAAAGACCATGAGATGGGCTTTGGAGGTGCTGAAGGTCTGAGCCTAGCGCAAGCTTTCGGAACTTTATTAAAGATCTCGTTACCTAGGTCGATCTGGAAGGCAAATAAAATGGGTCTCATCAAAGCCGATTTACACACTGAAATCGTGTTAGCTGCCAATCCTTGGCCATGGAGGTGGATGAAGAAAGATAAGCAGAAATCTGTTGAGATCTCCTGCGGATTCTTTGCCTTTACAAAGGCCACCCATTTTCTCCAAGATGACTCATATTGCCTTCTAGTCGATTTGCACTTGTATTCCTCTAGGAAGTCTATGCTGGCTTTCGAAATCCCGAAGCGCTTTCTCACCGCTAGGGCGAGAAAATCATGAGCTGCAGGGTCTGGGTTTTCTGTAATGAAGCGCAGACAGTCGACTTCTGGACTCGCTGGGTCAGAACTGGATGTGGTAGCGGCACGAACTTCATCTGTAGTTCCAACGCCAAGGGGAACCACATACTGTTCGCCCACTTGTGGGCCACTATTGCCGCTACCCCCTTGAAGGATCTCAGTTTGTTGAGGACCCTCAACAGAAGGTTGTGAGGAGGGAACAGATAAATCCTGGACCATCTGTTCCAGTCGAGGGACATTGCGTCCACTGCTTCCGCTAAGGGGTCCTCGTACGGGGACACGTACAGGGGCAACTTCTTGTTGTCTTTCGTCGCAAAGAGGTCTATTTGCAGTTCTGGGACTTGATTCAGAATGAAGGAAAATGATCCTGCGTCTAAGGACCATTCCGACTCTATCGGCTTGAACCTGGATAGAGCGTCCGCTGTCACATTGCGGACTCCTTGAAGGTGAACTGCCGACAGGTACCACTTCTTCTTTTCTACCAATCGGAAAATGGCTAACATCACTTGGTTGAGAGGTGGTGACCTCGACCCTTGTCGATTCAAGCATCTCACAACCACCTCGCTGTCTGTCACCAATCTTATGTGGATCGAGTGACGCGGGGAGACTTTCTTTAAGGTAAGGAGCACTGCCATAGCTTCTAGAAAGTTTATATGAAAGGTCCTGAATAGCTTGGACCAAGTCCCCTGGACTTTTTTCCGATGAGAGTGACCTCCCCATCCCTCCTTTGAGGCGTCTGAGTGAATCGTCATCGACGGGGGAGGTGGCTGAAGAAGAACCGACTTCTTTAGATGTCTGGCTTGGGACCAAGGTCTGAGAAGAGTACGTAGCCGAGGCGGCACTGGTCTTCTCAGGTCTCTTCGCGCGTTTGATGCATACCTTCTCCAAACTCCGGTTGCATCCTTTAGCTGTGCTCTTAGCACTGGGTCTGTCACTGAAGCAAACTGGAGAGAGCCTAGTACCCTCTCCTGTTCGCGTCTTGATATCCTTTCGGAATCTAGAAGTCTCTTGACAGAGCCCGCTATCTCCTTCCTTTTCTTCATTGGGATGGAGAAAACTGTATGACAAAAGGTCCCAGTGGATTCCCAGCCACTGGAACTTTTGGGATGGAGAAAGTCGAGACTTTTTCTTGTTGATATTGAAGCCTAGGTACTCTAGGAACTGGATCACCTGACTGGAAGCTTGCAAGCATTCGGTCTCGGATGCTGCCCACACCAGCCAGTCGTCCAGGTAGGCTACTACCTGAATTCCCTTTAGGCGTAATTGTTTGAGAGCTGCGCTCGCAAGCTTCGTGAAAATCCTTTTGGCTATGTTTAGCCCGAATGGCATGGCTCTGAAGGCGTACAGTTTCCGTTGTAGCCTGAACCCTAGGTAGGGGGAGAGTCGACGGCTGATTGGAATGTGCCAATAGGCGTCTGACAAGTCTATAGAGACTGAGTATGCCCTCTTGGGCAGTAAGGTCCTTATGTGTTGCAGTGTTAGCATCTTGAATTTGCAATTCACTATGAACTTGTTGAGTGGTGACAAGTCCAGAATGACTCTGAGCTTTTCCGAGTCTTTCTTGGGAACACAAAACAGCCTCCCTTGGAATTTGATGGACTTCACCTTTCGGATCACATTTTTCTCCAACAGTTCTTGAACGTACTCCTCCAAAATGGGGGTGGAGTGTTGGAAAAACCGAAGGCATGGGGGTGGAGTGCTGTACCAGCTCCAACCCAGTCCATTCTTGAGTAGGCTTTGGGCCCAGGGATCGAAGGTCCAGCGATCCCAAAATTTCATCAGTCTCCCTCCTACCGGTATCATTTCACTTGGACTGCCGTCCTGAGGCCTTGCCTCCCTGACCACGACCACCTCTGAATCCCCTTCCCCTTGAGGGGCGCCTAGACGAACCTCTGGCTGCTCCTCTAGGTTTTGCACGAAAGGAAGAAGACTGTCCTTCGAACTTTGGGGCGAATGTGGTTGACTGACCTGGCACAGCCTGGGGTACCCACTGAAAGGCAGTCGGGGTTTGTGCCACCATCTGGGGCACTGGAGGCAAAGGCAATTGCAGTTGCTGTTGCTGTCTATAAGGCTTGGCTGGCCGAAATGGTAGCCTAGTCTTCATATTCTTCCTCTTTGGTTGAGGACCCTCATCCGGGGAAGATTTTCTTTTGATAGCCAGGCCCCACTTCTGGAGAAGATTTCTATTCTCCACGGCGGCCTTATCAACAACCTCTTTGACCACATCGGTAGGGAAAAGGTCTTTTCCCCAAATGTTGGAGGAGATTAACTTCCTTGGCTCGTGTCTCACCGAAGCCCCGGTGAACACGAACTCCCTGCAAGCTCTCCTTGCCTTGACGAAGCTATAAAGGTCCTTCGTCACTGTGGCTAAGTGAGACTTAGCCACTACCATGAACATTTCATGGACCTTGGGGTCACTTGCCATCGTCTCGAGAGTAGTCTGATGAGACATTGAGGCAGCCAGTCTTTCTTTTGTCTCGAACTCTCTTCGTAAAAGAGATTCGGACAGCTTGGGGAGGTCCTCGCCGAATTGCCGTCCGGCAATATCAGCCTCCAACTTTCCCACTGAGAATGTCAGATGGACATCCTTCCAGTCTTTGTGGTCCATAGGTAGAGCCAGCGACAAGGGTTTATTACTCCTCCAGGGAGGGGCAAGGCTTGCCGGCCTCGACTGCCTTTAGGACAGCCGCAAACCCTTTCTGTAAAAAGGGGAAGGCTCTATCAGGAGAGGACACAAACGAAGGGAGCTTCTTGCTCAATGCAGCTACCTTCGAATTCGAGAAGCCCCTCTCTTTCATCGAGGATGAAAGTAGGGCTTGAGCCTTAGCGTGGTCCATAACAATGACCTCCTTCGGCTCTGTCTCCTCCCCTTGAAGCTGGTTCTTTTCTCAGCCGGACATAGCAGTCCGGATATGATGCCTTGCTGGGCCAGAATTCTACCTCCTCTAGGGGAACTGAACCCAGCTTATCCGAGATGACGATCTTTCCAGTCGTCATCGGCATGTGCTCAGCATACCTCCATGGGTTAGCATCTGAGCATATGGGAAGGTCTTTCACATTGAGCCTTTTCCGGGGCCCATGTGATTCTGCCAGGGACTGCATACGCAGTTCCATTGCAGCCGCCTTCTCCTGATTCTCCTTCTGCATTTGTTGGATCATTCCAACAATCGAAGAGAGGGCCTGTCCCAGTTCTACTGGGAGGCCAGCCGATGTTGAGGGGATAGGCTCCGGCATCTGAACCGGAGTAGCCGACACCTCGTCGACCTCATCCTCTACGACATCCGGGGTTTGAACTTGATCCTGACCTTCTGCCAGGAGGTCTTCTTCCAAACGTTCGTCCAGGTCAGACATCCTGTCACACAACTGGATGTCTTGCATCGCATCTGCGACTTCCTCGTCCACCTGGACTTGATCTTGAAGGATCTCCTCTTGAGGCTGGGGAATCACTGCCTCAGCTGATGCCTGTGGAAAAAGATACGCCCTCATCTTCTCACTTGGAAGATAAGGGCCAGAGGTGTTCTTCTTGAAGCCCCTTACCCAAGTACGAAGCTTTTCCCTAGCTATATCCCTTGATTCCGCCGTTCTAGGGGAATCAAAAGCCTCAGTAATCAGGTTAGTGCATACAGTACATACCTGAGGGTCCCAATACTGGAGATCATCCTTGGAGACAGCGCATGCTGCGTGTCTCCTACAACACTCATGTCCGCAGAGGTTCTTGCTGCGGACATTGCAGAAAACATTTCCGCACTTCGGAGGGTCCTCCTGTAAAGAGAAGAAATTTCCATGAGTATCAAGTGAACTATGTATCACTGGATATGCAT